>NC_139586.1:21452448-21734948 GCF_946808225.1 Silurus aristotelis
TCCGTTATACTTTCACCTGAGTAACAGTACAAAACTATTTCCCTGCAAATGTTCTTAAGTATCCAAAGTACTATAATTTATAATGGCTACAATGTTATTTTATCTATTTATATATTTATCTAGAATTTACCTATTATCATTTTTGTTACAAGACTCTTCACTTAATATCAACTTAGTTTATGTGAAAAGACTCTTATGTTATTCTTAGCGCACCAATATATTAACACCACTGATTGATATCTAATAAAATTCGACAGGAGGCGGAGCTGGAGGTAGCAAAGCTGAAGATGTTGAGGTTCTCGTTGGGAGTGACGAGGATGGACAGGATTAGAAATTAGTTTATTAGAGGGACAGCGCATGTAGGAGTTTTAGGGACAAGGTGAGGAAGGTGAGATTGAGATGGTTTGGACATGTGGAGAGGAGGGACATGGGGTATATCGGTAGGAGAAAAGAGGAAGGCCAAGGAGGAGGTTTATGGATGTGGTGAAGGAAAACATGCAAGTGGTTGAGGTGAAAGAGGCAGATGTAGAGGACAGGGGGGTGTGGGGACGGATGATCCGCTGTGGCGACCCCTAATGGGAGAAGCCGAAAGAAGAAGAAGAAGAAGAAGAAGAAGAAAAAGAAGAAGAAGAAGATATCTAATAAAATTATTATGAGCCCCCAAAATGTTTTTTTCAACTAAAAAAAAATCACGGAAATAAGGCTGAGGGTGTTGTGGCAAGTTCGAGTTTTAATCTCAAAATGTTCTGCATGCTGTTGAACTGATGCTAAACTGTATGTTTGTGCTAAGTAGACACCACCAAGCGACAAAGTGTGAGCTCGACCCTGATTGGTGGCTTGCTGCATGTTGAACAGTTAAGTTTTAAACCGCTCATAAATAAAAAGGAACAACTTATTTCACAAAATGTATTTGAGGAAAATATGATCTTTGACTTTTACTTTGTGAAAGTAAAAGTCTCCCCGAATGGAAATACTTCAGTAAAGTACAGATACACGAAAAAGCTACTTAAATATGGTAATGAATTACATTCATTTACTTTGTTACTGTCCACCACTGAATTTCTCTTTTTTAAAATTAATTATGAAATAATTTTAAAACTTTCTTATTGAAACACATTATCAGACACATGGTGGTCTGAGAAAACCTATAAGGTGTTGCTATTAAAATATTAATTATAACAATTTTAAGAACCCATTTTACCTTAACAACAAGGAATGACATGTATTATTCACATTCAAAAATGTTCTATGCTTTCTGAAAAATATGAATTAATACACTGCTTGGACAAAAAATAGCACCAGCTGACTTTTTTTTTTTTTTTTAACCATATGCAGTTCTTTCCACCAACTGTTTCCAGAGAATTGGAGGCACAAAATTGTATAAGATTTCCCTGGATGTGGGAGCATTAAATGTTCCTTTCACTTGAACTAGGAGACCCGAACATGTTTCAGTATGATAAAGCCAAATGAGCTCTATGAAGATATGGTGTACATAGTTTGGAATGGAAGATCTTCAATGGCCTGCTATAGAGCTCTGACCTCAACACTACTTTGGGATGAATTTGAACTCTAACTGCACCTTGATTTTTCTTCCACCTTTGTGAGAACAAATCTACACAACCACACACCAAAATGTGAAATGGGATGTTCAAAAAGCACATAGGAATCTTAAAGCATGGTATCCATAGTTTATCTCATACACAAGTGTTATATTAAATCAAACATTCTTTACAGTGCTGTTGAATTCTCCATTCTGATCATTCTAGAACAGCAGCTCTGACACTAATTGCGGTGCGAGGCAAATCCTGGGTTTGTATTAATACCTCGCTTGAACATTTCTTGAGTAAAAACCTACACACGGACTTGTATTACACACATTGAGATTACTGTATCGACATAAACCGAACGTGTAATTGCTGCTACGGTGAAGTTTTCAGTCAGCGATCCCAGTGTATTACAATTACAGGACTGTCAGATTGCCTCGCGTCAGCTGAGCAACATCGCATTGAAATGTATTTATATTTTTTGATGACGCGACCATGTTTTCTTCTACAAATTTTAATTAAATAAAATCCTATGTACTGTAGCTTAAGTTTGAAGAACGCCTATTGCATGTACACATGAGAACACCATTCCCCCTTCCTTTTTTTTTTTTTTTTTTTTTTTCCTTCACTTCAGTCAGCAATCACTTCACATTTCAATCCGCATATCTTTAATCATGCAGCCTCCAGAAATATATTTATTTTACCACTGTCTGAAGTCAAAGCAACTCCAAAACTCCATAACCTCCTTTATCATTACCATAATTTCTGGACTATTAAACGCACCCAAATAAAAGCCGCACCCACTGAATATTACAAAGATTTTTAGTTTGAACATAAATAAGCCGTACCTGTCTATAAGACGCAGTGTCTACACTGAAACTAATGAACTTTACACAGGCTTTAACGAAAAACAGTGTCTGTTACACGGCTTGTATCTAAACAGTAGCCTACCAAGAAAGTCATTGTTCACTGTCTTCCTCCTTCCTTTCACAACAATTTCTCTCGGGAGTTTATCTTTTGGCATCGTCATGCGTTTAAAAATCACCATCGGTGAAGCTTTTCTCCCGATGCCATGCAGCTCAGAACACAGGTGAAGTGCGTTTTTTTATGCCCGGTTGTTTTCAGCGTGACGAATGATTCGCATTTCCTGTATACAGTTCGAGTGAGCGGCAGGTCAAACGTCAGAGGAACCTCATCCATATTTATGATGTGGTGCGGCCCAATTTAGTGGGATCGCATCTGATTTAATATAAAGAGTTTCATTGGTTTCATTTCACCTGAACCTGTTCGGCAATTTTATTGGTCTAATGTTATTGGGCTCAGTTTTTTGGCTTGAAGTTTGTGAAACCGGGAAAAACCCAGGAAAAATCCAAAAATTTGCCGCTTCGTTGTTTAAGCCACGGGGTTCAAAGCGTGGGGAAAAAGTAGCGGCTTATAGTCCGGAAAATACGGTACATTCTTTTAACATGTTGTGCTATGATTGAAGAAGAATTCTGAATGTTCTGTTTCTATTCTATTCTTCTATATACCATTTCATTCTACTCCATTCCTGTCAAATCTTTTTCGCCTGCTTGTACTCCATTTCTTTCCTTTCAAATCCATTCCAGCTCATTCTATTTTACTCCATTGGATTTAGACTTACATTTATGGAATTTCACAGACGCACTTATTCGGAGCGACTTACAACTGAGCAGTTGAGGGTTAAGGGCCATGCTCAAGGGCCCAGCAGTGGCAGCATGGTGTGGCTGGGATTAGAACTTGTGACCTTTGGCTTTAGAGTCTAATGCCTTAACCACTGAGCTACCACCTCCCCTTGTATATACAGATAAGGCTTTACACACACCACCATTATATCCAGTGATTCATTTATTCTGATTATATGTAAATATATATTTTATCAGACCAACCATCCTTTAGTAGTTTGCATAGGAGTTCCACAAATTGTTATCATTTAAAAGTACATCAAACATGCAGCCATTTTATTCACATTAAGCTTTGATTCAATAAGTGTTAATAGTTGTGATAATTAGAAAATTATTCATATTGTTTTAAACTTAATGCTGTTTTCTTTTCTTTTTTTTGTTTAACTTTTTTTAACTTGCATTTTTATACACATTTTCCTGTGCCAGTCACTGCAAATAAAATTTTTTTTTTCATCAGCATCAGCAGTGAATACCTGACTTGTGGACATTAGGCAGGCAATTTCGAAAAAGGATTCGTCTGAATGTTTTTGTTACAGTTTGCTGCACATTACTCCCGAATCACATAAACATCCACCATCCAGGTGAGTTTAAGCGATTACCGCTGTACGGCTGGCGATATTATTACGCCTCGTCTACTGCTCTAATCCTAAATGGGTAAAAATGCTTTTTTTCCTGTCTTTTTTTTTTTTTTTTTAAGGCCATCGGTTCTGGATGATTGCATCATTTTTCTTGATATTTTAAAATGGGAAATTACAAGCATGGTAAAAAAAAAAAATAAAATCAATAAAAATCAATACTGCACAAGTCTATCGAGGATTTACCATTAGATAGCTAAGTATATTTCTAAAGAGGTACAGAATCGTCGACAAAATTGAAAGATTGGGCAGTGGATCTGTTATACAAGTCTACTAATAGCCCAACAACCTAGATTTAAATATGAATGAAAATGAAGGCACTGGTTACCCTCCAGTAACACATTTACACCAGTATAAAGCTCTGACAACAGCCCAGATGATGCAACTCAATTTTTTCAATTATCATTTGTTCATTGCATGGCTTGAATAAAATCGGCACCATGTTAACACACAGACTCAGTCAGGTATAATGTTTAGAAATGTGCAAGGAGTCTTTGTGTTGTTCGCTGAATTATTAATTACCGTCATGTAATTATTAGTAATGTCACCTTTCACACACAGGGTTAAAGTTACTCGATGGCTAGGGGTTGCCTTAGGCCAGGATCGCTTGACAGCTCATTTTTTCACTCCGCAGACAAACTCTGCCTTTGTTCATGGGCCTAATGTGATGACATCACCTCATGTGAACATGGCCGACACACAGCAGCTTCCAATTATGGAGCAGGGAGCACTGCTTCCTGTGTGTATGTGACATGCGATTTCCTCCCTGAAGACCTGGCTAAGCAATGTGGGTTTGGAAACATTTTACAAACCCGTTTGATTAACCTCCAGGGGAGGATGGATGAAATGTGTGTGTGTGTATGTTGAGTATACACACACACACACACACACACACACACACACACACACAAACACATATACTGTTGTGCAAATTTTGGTTAAGACAGAAATGATGTTTTATCTTGTGACCTGTCATCTACCTCATATATAATAACAAGTAAATAATATTATATTAATACTATAATAATAACTATTAGTTTACTAGTTTTTGCAATTCAAAATGAAGTGTAAACATAATGAGCTTTTGATGTAATTATGAAATTAGGACTTAATTTTCCTCTGGTAAAATCGATTTGGTATTAGATGTGCTATAGTTGCAAACACAATGGCTTTTTTCAAATATTACTAATACAAAGAAAAAATCATAGTCAATAGCTATTCACCTTCCCGAATTACAATAACCAATTTATATGACCTCTATGAAATCTGCAACTATTATGAAAGCTAATGTGGATATAGACTAATTAAATTATCTTTATTTTACTGTAATAAATCAGTAGTCTAGACTCAGACACTGCCTTAATATTAACACTAACACACTCCAAGTGTGAGATCATAATAATATTAAGCTCCATCCATGTAACAGTAACATTAGGCTAACATTAGCTGCTGTCTTATTACACAAATGTAATTTTTTTTTAGCTCTTAGCTTGTCTGAAAGGCATCTTTGCTTCATGTACAAGGATGGCATCATATCATATAGTTTTCCTTTCTTAAAAAAAATAAAAAAAAATAAAAAAATAAATGCTTTTTTTGTCTTTGATTGCTGTTTCTACTGAAAAGGAAAATCGTTGTGCAAAAAGAAAAAGTGCCTCATCGACACGAAGACCACTAAGCAGTGGTGGGCAGTAACAGATTCGTTACTGTTCTTAAATAGCTTTTTGTGTATTTGTACTTTACTGTATAGTTTACGTATTTCCATTTGGGGAGTCTTTTATTTTAACTTCACTACATTTCAAAGTCAAATATCTTACTTTTATCTCAACTACATTTAAAAAAATCATTTGTTCCTTTTTATTTATGAGTGGATAAAAACTTAACTGGTCAAGCACGCAGCAATCCACCAATCAGGGTATCTCTGTTTTGATTGCCGGGTTGGTGGTATTTACTTTGCACGAACATATAGTTTGGCGTCAGTTCAACAGCAAGCAGTGCATTGTAAGATTCCTGACTCTAACTTGCCCCAACACCCGTGTCCTTATTTGCGTGACTTTTTTGAAGTAGTGGAAAATAAGGTTTTGGGCTCATGATTATTTTAATAGATATCAATCAGTGCTTGACTCATTAATATCATTCTATTAATAGATTGGTGTGTTAAGAGTAAAATTTGCATCTTTTCACATAATCTGAGTTGATTAAGTGAAGAGTCTTGTAACAAAAATGATAATAGAACATTATAGCCATAATAAATCATAGTACTTTGGATACTTAAAGAAATTTAAAGGCAAATACTTTTGTACTTTTACTCAGGTGAAATTTTAAAGGGAGCCCTTTATGTTGACTGGAGTAATATATTACCTAGTGTATATCTACTTTAACTCAAGTACATAGTTTGTGTACTTTGTTCACCACTGCTATTTAGTAATAGCTTTTCACCACTGTCAGTTTTTTTCCTCCAAAGGCAAAACAGCCTGGCTTTCAAACGGTCACAGACATCTGATAAATGTTATCCCTGTTTATTCAGAGGATCACTTTTGCCTTGTTGTAATCAAAGGGAAAAATGTGTGTAAATCAAATACATGTTTGTGGTGAAAAAAAATATATGGTGGCAATAGATTACAGAATGAACAATTTGTATTGCATTAATTTACAAAGAAATCATAGTAAATGTATAATGTTTTTATGAGTAACAGTCAATTTTGTCTAGTTCAGCACAATGTTGGTCAACATACCAGTCTGGGTGTTTGATCTGCTGCACATTTCACACTTTTAAACCTTACATTTTATCTAACAAAATGCATTTATTTAGTCTAATTAGTCTGTTCTTGGGTGTTTAACTATGACCGTCAACTATACTTATAAGTCTTATAAGTCGTTACAAATGTACAGTGCATCCGGAAAGTATTTACAGCGCTTCACTTTTTCCACATTTTTTAATGTTATAGCCTTATTCCAAAATGGATGAAATAAATTTATATTTTCTTCAAAATTCTGCAGACAATACAACATAATTACAATGTGAAAGAAGTGTGATTGAAATCTTTGCAAGTTTATTAAAAATAAAAGATAAAAAAAAAAAAAGAAAAAACACATGCAGAAGTATTCACAGCCTTTGCTCAATACTTTGTTAAAGCAACTTTGGCACCAATTGCAGACTCAAATCTTTTTAAGTATCATGCTACAAGCTCGGCACACCTGTTTTTGGGCAGTTTCTCCCATTTTTCTTTTCAGAAGCTCCATCGGGTTGGGGAGGGAGTGTCGGTTACACCGCCATTTTCAGATCTTCCCAGAGATGTTCAATTGGGTTAAAGTCTGGGCTCTGGCTGGGCCACTCAAGGACATTTACAGAGTCGTCCCATAGCCACTCCTTTGTTATCTTGGCTGTGTGCTTAGAGTCGTTGTCCTGTTGGAGAGGAACCGTCGACCCTGTCTGAGGTCCAGAGCGCGCTGGAGCAGGTTTTTAATCAAGGATGTCTCTGTACATTGATGCACTCATCTTTCCCACAATCCTGACTAGTCTCCCAGTTCTTGCCACTGAGAAACATCCCCACAGCATGATGCTGCCACCACCATGCTTCACACTAGGGATGGTATTGGACAGGTTTCCTCCAGACATGATGCTTGGCATTCAGGTCAACGAGTTCAAAAATTTTGTTTCTCATGGTCTGAGAGTCCTTCAGGTGCCTTTTCAGTAAAAGGCACAACTCCAGGCAAGCTGTCATGTGCCTTTTACTGAGGAGTGGCTTCTGTCTGGCCACTCTACCATACAGGCCTGATTGGCGAAGTGCTGCAGAGATGTTTGTTCTTCTGAAAGGTTCTCCTCTCTCCATAGAGAAACTCTGGAGCTCAGAGTGACTATCGGGTTTATTGTCACCTCCCTGACTAAGGCTTTTCTCCCCCGATCGCTCAGTTTGGCCATGTGCCCCGCGCTCTAGGACGAGTCCTGGTGGTTCCAAACTTCTTCCATTAACGATTTAATGAAGGCCGTTGTGCTCATTGGGACCTTCAATGCTGCAAAGATTTTTCTCTACCCTTGCACAGATCTGTGCCCTTGATACAATCCTGTCTCGTAGGTCTATAAACAATTCTTTGGACTTCATGGCTTGATTTGTGCTCCGACATGCATAATTAAATGCGACCTCATATAGACATGTGTGTGTCTTTCCAAATCATGTCCAATCAACTGAATTGACCACAGGTGGACAATAAATTTCATTCTATTTTTGGAATAAGGCTGTAACATAACAAAATGTGGAAAAAGTGAAGCACGTGAAAACCTTCTGGATCCACTGGATTCAAGAGAAAGCGTGAATCCAAGACCTGCAAAAAAATCCAGCTTTTTAGAATTGCACCTCTCTGACCATGAATACACATGGAAGTTGCATTGCAATGCATCCCTCACGCACAGCGTGAGAATAAAAAGCATATGTGCCGGGACACAATCGTGTAACACTGTTTGACAAATGGAATGATGTTAAACAATGCAAAAAAAATATACAAATAATAAGTAAGTGCCTCTCATGATCAACTGTTTAGCTACGCTTCTGGTGAAAGCTGACAGTTTCAATGTGGATGCTGGCAATAAAGAAAAAGAAAAACATTGACAGTCTGGACACATGAAGTTCTATCAACAAAATGACTTCATTTTACTCAATGAATCGTTATTTCTTTTTATGCAATTCTGCTGGAGCTCTAGTTAGTAAATATAGTTAGCTGTAGAATATAGTAAATCCCCCATCTGTCTGTCTGTCTGTCTGTCTGTCTGTCTGTCTGTCTGTCTGTCTGTCTGTCTGTCTGTCTGCCTGCCTGCCTGCCTGTCTGTCTGTCTGTCTGTCTGTCTGTCTGTCTGTCTGTCTGTCTGTCTGTCTGTCTGTCTGTCTAGCTAGCTAGCTGTCTGGCTGTGTATTGAGATTGTATTGGATCATTAGCTTGTATATGTATGCAGGATGACAAATCCAAAACAACACAAAAAACACCCTAAAACACATTACCCATGTTTTAATTGCACTACATGCAATGGGTGAAGGTGCTAATTGTTGGATGAAGCTGTAACATAATTATTGTAGGTTATTGGGAGTGTGATGTAAAAACGCTGTGTAAATTTAATAGAATAAATAAAAAATCAGTGATCTCGAAGAATTACATTTGCAGCATTTAGAGCATTACGCCTTATTCAGAGCAGCTTTCAATCATTCCATTTAAGGATGTGGCTCAAGGATACAGCAGTAGTGATGCTGGTATTTGAACTCACAATCTTCTGATCAGAAGTCCAAAGTCTTTACCACTGAGCTACCACCTTTATTTCCTTCCCTTTCAGTTCCACGGCCCAATTATTGAAACATATTAGACAACAGCCAAGTTTTGCCGTTAGCATCCTAAAAAGAGGAAAATGTATTTTCTTGATTAAATTGAGAAAGAAACCAACGAGGACATGTAATCAGCCGATGTTCAATGTTATATGATTGAGAAACGCACCACAGACTCTAATTGAGGACAATGCTATTAGCATAAACATCTTGAATGTACAGATGTCGAAGTAAAGTAGCTGGACAGACTAAAAGACTAAAGCACTGCTGCATCATGCTGTCTAGACAGAACTAAAGCATGTTTAGATACAGATGAAGAGCGTTTTCACAAACAGGTTGTTAAAGGCATCAAAGATAAGGTATTAAACTGTTATCTAGTGTGAAAATAGTGACATCAGTTTTGTTCACTAACATTTGGGCTTAGGCCAAAAAAGCTCAGTATGTCATTATATCATAATAAAATAAATATTGGATGCTCAAGAAGAAATGATGATTGCTAAAATGATCTGCTTACCTAAGACCTCGGCTGTAGCCATGATCTCACAGGCATACATGGCGGCCATGAGGCGTTGTGGCTTTGCTTGGAAGGCGTACCTGCACGTCTCTTTCATGGAAGCAATGAGCTGACCTGAAAACGGCCCGTAGCAGTCGGCCATGTCTCGATGCCTGCTCTGTGCCTCACCGTCCTCTCCAAGGTCACATTCATTATTTTCTGTCTCCAAAGGCTGCTGAGAAATAGAGTCATCCTGTGAGTCCTTCTGTGCTGTCTGAGAGGGGATTTTCATGTCCCAGGTCTCTAAGGAGAAGCAGACGCCCATCAGCGGCTCCTCACACATGGGGCCTGAAAGTGTAGCCAGCTGGAACCCACTAACGATGCTGTTATCAAAATCACGCAGCGCAGCGCTTTCACTTTTCTCCTGGTCTAAATGGAGAAACTGCCACACCGATGGTCTTTGGTATCCTTCAACACTGTTCAGAAGAATGTTGGGGCCGTAGCGGCGAGGTCCAAAAGCCCAGATCCGATCCACTGCGTTCCTCCACTTGTGGCCCTGAAGATGCTTTTTCAATTCAGCCTTTAATCCACGGATTTCCTCTAAAGTTTTTGAACTAATCTCTGAAGCTTTGCCCTCTCGTGCCAGCAGGCTGAAGTGTTCCATGGTTCGGATGAGCTCTGCATTCTTCTCCAGCAACCAAGTCACCTCATCAGGTAGCGGAATGGCCTGAACTCTGATTGTGGCCATTTTGTTGGGGGTAGTGAGGGTCACCAGGCCATTTGAATCTACCTGAACACCTTCTGGGAGCTTGGTATGCTCCAATTTGGTTTGATGGATCACCGCAACCTTCTGCTGGCGTCCAAGTTCCTCATTAACCATGTCCACTTTCGGGGGACGGATCACAGTCTCACGGAATGGGATGATAGGTGCTGAGGCACTGATCTCAATTTTGGCAAACCTGTGAAAATAATCAAAAATGAAAATCCATTTTAGTTAAAATAAAAAAAAAATTGAACAAGAAATGCAAAGGAAAATACTTTTATGTTCATCTTCCTTTTTTTGGGGTTGAGAGTTGTTTGCAATTCAAATATTTGGCTATATCGTTTTTTTTTTTTTTTTTCATCAATTGAAAGGTTTCACTTGTTACTTTCTTATGTATATTCTCTCTAAATCCTTTTTTCCTTTCCATCATATTGTTGAATCATATTTTGGTATTCTACTATTGCAGTATATGAAAAAATGAAAATACTCCAAATGTGGAAAGTCAGGAGAGGTCTGTGTTCCAATTCTTCCAATCTTTTATCAAAAATGAAACACAATGGATAGGAAATTCATTTGACCGCCTGGGCACAGAATATGTCTTGCCCCACACTCCAGGATTTGATTTTGTATTAGTTTTGTACAGTAACAAAGTGAATGCAATTCGTTACTGTACATGAGTAGCTTTTTCGACGTATATGTACTTTAATCAAGCATTTCCATTTCGGGGGACTTTACTTTAGCTTCGCTACATTGCAAACTCAAATATCCTACTTTTTACTCAACTACATTTAGGGAAAATCAGTTGTTCCTTTTTATTTATGAGTGGGTAAAAACTTAACTGGTCAAGAACGCAGCAAGCCACCAATCAGTGTCGAGCGTGCAATCTGTTTTTAATTTGTTTTGATTGCCGCTTGGTGGTATCTACTTATCACCAACATACAGTTCAGCGTCAGTTCAACAGCAAGCAGAACATTTGGAGATTAATAAATGATGGAACGAACTCCTGACTCGAACTCGCCACAACACCCGTGCCCTTATTTGTGCAATTTCTTTTAAAAAGTGGTTGAAAAGAAGGTTTTGGGCTCATGATATAATTTGAATAGATATTAGTATTTGACTCATTAATATTATCCAATTAATAGATTGGTGTGCTGAGAGTAACAGAGTCTTTTCCCATAAACTGATTAAGTGAAGAGTCTTGTAACAAAAAATGATAATAGAAACATTATAGCCATAATAAATCATAGTACTTAGGATACTTAAGTACATTTGAAGGCAAATACTTTTGTACTTTTTTAATGTGAAATTTTAAAGGAGCACTTTTACTTTTACTGAAGTAATACTTTTTTTCCCACTGTATGTCTACTTTAACTTTACGGTTTATTTAGTTTGTCCATCACTGATCCACTTACACTTGAACTTCCCAATAAACTTAACACATTATATAAATAACCTTATTTAAATACATGTTATATGTATATATTGCTCAAGTAGCCTACATTAAGATTGCATCCTTATATGTTAAAAAAGGAGAACTGGAGAATGTATTAAACACTATTAATATGTAATAATAAACCCTGGAAGACTGTGTCATGAATGGGGCAAAATGAGCATCAACATATATGGTAATCAAAACAATTAATTAATTATTTCATTATGTGCTGGGACTGGAGAACTACCAAAACAAAAAAAAAAAGAGAGAGAGAAAATATTATTTCTGGCCAATAGAAAAGGTTGAACCCTTGTGTAAACCCTGGTAGTGTATGAAAAGCTAATTTACAACTGAGCACTTAGGCTGAACACATTCAAACATCCATTCATCTCGAACGCTTTCTAAATAAACACAAATTGCAAACACAAACACCCAATGACTGCTACAATAAATTATTCTGCTAACCAATGGCAACATCGAGTGGGAAAACAGGGAGGTAACATTTATGCAAGTTCCAATTTTTCTTTTTTATACAATCATATAGACACTTTAATGACAATTACATCACACTGAGTCACTTTAATCTGTACTTCTGTCATACATATCGGTCATATACAGTGAGGAAAATAAGTATTTGAACACCCTGCTATTTTGCAAGTTCTCCCAATTAGAAATCATGGAGGGGTCTGAAATTGTCATCGTAGGTGCATGTCCACTGTGAGAGACATAAAAAAAAAAAAAAAAATCCAGAAATCACAATGTATGATTTTTTACCTATTTATTTGTATGATACAGCTGCAAATAAGTATTTAAACACCTGTCTATCAGCTAGAATTCTGACCCTCAAAGACCTGTTAGTCTGCCTTTAAAATGTCCACCTCCACTACATTTATTATCCTAAATTAGAAGCATCTGTTTGAGGTCATTAGCTGCATAAAGACACCTGTCCACCCCATACAATCAGTAAGAATCCAACTACTAACATGGCCAAGACCAAAGAGCTGTCCAAAGACACTAGAGACAAAATTGTACACCTCCACAAGGCTGGAAAGGGCTACGGGGGAAATTGCCAAGCAGCTTGGTGAAAAAAGGTCCACTGTTGGAGCAATCATTAGAAAATGGAAGAAGCATGACTGTCAATCTCTCTCGGACTGGGGCTCCATGCAAGATCTCATCTCGTGGGGTCTCAATGATCCTAAGGAAGGTGAGAAATCAGCCCAGAACTACATGGGAGGAGCTGGTCAATGACCTGAAAAGAGCTGGGACCACCGTTTCCAAGGTTACTGTTGGTAATACACTAAGACGTCATGGTTTGAAATCATGCATGGCACGGAAGGTTCCCCTGCTTAAATTAGCACATGTCCAGGCACGTCTTAAGTTTGCCAATGACCATTTGGATGATCCAGAGGAGTTATGGGAGAAAGTCATGTGGTCAGATGAGACCAAAATAGAACTTTTGGGTCATAATTCCACTAAACGTGTTTGGAGGAAGAAGAATGATGAGTACCATCCCAAGAACACCATCCCTACTGTAAAGCATGGGGGTGGTAGCATCATGCTTTGGGGGTGTTTTTCTGCACATGGGACAGGGCGACTGCACTGTATTAAGGAGAGGATGACCGGGGCCATGTATTGCGAGATTTTGGGGAACAACCTCCTTCCCTCAGTTAGAGCATTGAAGATGGGTCGAGGCTGGGTCTTCCAACATGACAATGACCTGAAGCACACAGCCAGGATAACCAAGGAGTGGCTCTGTAAGAAGCAGATCAAGGTTCTGGCATGGCCTAGCCAGTCTCCAGACCTACACCCAATATAGAATCTTTGGAGGGAGCTCAAACTCCGTGTTTCTCAGCGACAGGCCAGAAACCTGACTGATCTAGAGAAGATCTGTGTGGAGGAGTGGGCCAAAATCCCTCCTGCAGTGTGTGCAAACCTGGTGAAAAACTACAGGAAACGTTTGACCTCTGTAATTGCAAACAAAGGCTTCTGTACCAAATATTAACATTGACTTTCTCAGGTGTTAAAATACTTATTTGCAGCTGTATCATACAAATAAATAGTTAAAAAATCATACATTGTGATTTCTGGATTTTTTTTTTAGATTATGTCTCTCACAGTGGACATGCACCTACGATGACAATTTCAGACCCCTCCATGATTTCTAAGTGGGAGAACTTGCAAAATAGCAGGGTGTTCAAATACTTATTTTCCTCACTGTATATCCATCCATCATATATATATATATATATATATATATATATATATATATATATATATATATATATATATATATATATATATATATATATACACACCTTTTTGCTAGTGTGTATATATAATATATATTTTTAATCATACTTTGTCAGATTATATTTTATTATATATTTTATTATGGGGTACAGTCGATGCAAAGTATGTAGTCTGAGCCAAGGACATCCTGGATTCACTTACTCATTTACACCTTGAGCTAATTAAGTGTAAACAATCCACCTAAAGACATTTGATTAAAAGATTGAAAATAAAACTGTAAAATCAGGAGGAAACCAAAAAGAGCAAGTGAAACTCTACACAAGAATGAACCCAAGCTCAAGTCTTGGAGCTCTGCCATCATATCACCATTCTGGGAAATTCTTAATGTGTAAATTAGAGGGTGAAAAAGCTGGTGGTGTTACGTTTCCTCCATCTCTTATTTCCATTCCTTGTGCCTTCAGACCTGTCCATCAGGATGATCTCCCAAGCCTTAGAACGTCATTTGGATTTCCATTTTACAATGGCTAGAAATTCTACAGAATTGAACCTGGGTCAGTAGGACAAAATTTCCCTAATTAGCGAACAGAACAGTTGCGTTATGTCATGAACAGTTGGCCAGACTGATTACTTGTTGGTCAATGGGGGCAGAAGGTTGACTGCAATTGCAGTTTTCACCAAAAAAACATCCCATAATTCAGTTAGACACAGACAGTCCTTGAGCAGGTTTGAGAGCCGATAATCCTGCGGCGACTGTTTACTCGAAATATCCGGCGAGAAAAGAGAAGAGAGCACACTGAGTCGGCTGACAGCTCTCTGGATTAGCATTTCACCCAGAAGCCTTTTTTTTTTTTTTGCTTTTCTCTGCATGTCTTCCCATCTAATTATTACTATATATTTTTTATCAAGTCAGCCAATTTCTTTCTACGTTTCCCTTGCCTATTAATGGTAATCAAGGCAATCGTCCTAAAAATCCATTCAAATTATTTTTCCTTTACTTCAAAGTATGTCTTTCTTTTGTCTCTGTGTGATCTTGAAATTCACAGCCATCCAAATAGCCCTAGTACTGTAACTATAAAATACAGAGTAAACCCTAGAATTGTAAGCATCTCACATTGCAGAGGTGAAAAGTAACAAATTATATTTACTCACGTTACTGTATTTCTGTAGTTTTTAATGTACTTTAAAATCTGTAATTTAACTTTTTTACTTATGTTTAGTTTGCAGTATTGAACTTAACTACTTTTTAAATCATATCCATTACTGAGTAAAAAAACAAAAAGATTGAAGTTATAGAAGGAAAAAAAATCGCAAACTGGAAACTACTGCACAGACTGACTGATGGGCTGAACAAGCTTAACTCACAAAATTGAAAGATAGAAACAAACAAAACTAACAACAGTGATGCCGATCCAGCTGACAGCGAAATACCAGTTGTTGCAATAAATGTGCTCACAGTCTTAATTTTGAATCTGCATTTGTGATTCCTCTTATTATCATGGACTGTAGTATTTAACTTTAATTTTGTTTATTTTTTGTTATTGCAAAAGTGTTCCTTGAATGAAAAACAACTAATTCGAGATTTATATACCCTTTGAACTGCAACAGAATCAGTAAACAGTAAATTAAAACAGTTTAAATTAATTCATTCATTATATTAACAGTACTTGAGTAGAATATTATTTATTTCTCTTTCCACCTCTGTCCCATTGTTTCCTTGAAGAAAAAGTGTAAGATGTAAACTAAACCTCGATACTAGATTCAGTCCTACATCTTGTACTATTAAAAAGATCAGCCAATACAGACATTAATAAACTGTATTCTGGGTATAGTCAGGCAATATTAATGAATTATAGGCAGAATATAAACCAGGGTCAAGATCATAGTGGATCCAAAGTGGAAACTAGGGTGGAGCAGAGGTAAGAATATACCTTGAACTGGCCACCAATCCATCACAAGGCAACATGCATACACAGTAGGGGTATAACAGTAGATTGTTTTTTTAAGTCAAGGTTCGGTTCAATTTTGTTACAGTTAGGGGGAAGAATTGAAAAACATAAAATTGCTTGTGTTTTTTCTGTATTTTTTTTTAATTAATATTGTTTATTATTTTTTTACTTTTGAGAACATCAACAGTATAATTTTTTTTTTAAATAATTTGAAATAAATTGCCTGCTTGGTTTAAATTAGGGATGTAAAAACAAATCGATAAAATCGATAATAATCAATAATGAAATTCGTTGTCAACTGCTCAGGTTTCGGTTTAGCGTGACGGCAAGATAACGCAGCTGTTTGCGAAATGGCAGAGAGTTCAGGGTCAACCGGCAGCAGGAAAAAGTGTACGTCCCAATTCACGGATGATGCCGAAACATCAGCACGGTAAACAGAAACTCAATACTTCTCATCATGTGAAAATCATGCAGGTTAATGAAGTGCTATTGTGTAAACTGTTTGTTTGTAACTTTGGGTTACAAAAAATTAGATCTGTTCTGACGTGACTGGCGAGCATCAGGTTGTGCAATCAGTTTGCTCTCGTCATAGTGTTGGATTCAATGAAAACGGTGTAAACAAACACAATCTAAAATCAGCAAATAACTGCAGCAGTAAACGATTACATTTTTAGTCACTCTTGTGGTTTTCAGATGCTTGTTTTCATAGTTTGTATAATAATTGAAACATTAAATTATTACACAAAATTGATCATATATTCTAGATGCTTATCTTCTCACAACTGAACAAAATGTCTGTGTATTTTTCTTAAACAAAAATTGTTACATTTACTTTACATCTGCAATTATCATAAAAAACAATACAAATGTTGATTTACACAAATTGCTTCACCTTGAATACTCAAATGCTGTTTTGTATTTTTTTTTTTACAGAAACAAACAACCCAGCATGAGTAAATTTGTGCAATGAGGAATCCCCCATGCACTCCTGATGTCTTAATTAAAAATAGTTAAACTCAATATGTGGCTTTTGTATTTTTAAGTACATCTTTATAAATACATAACAAGAATTAAGTTTTTATTTAGCTATAATAAACAAAACCTAGTTTTATTTTTTATCCGATCAATTGAGATAATAATCGTCCAAATTAATCGATTATCAACATAATAGTTAGTTGCAGCCCTAGTTTAAATAAAAAATACAATTTATAATTAAAAAAATTTACTAAATCATAGTGCTCCAATAAAGAAAATAAATAAATCGCAAATAATTCCAGTTAAATATAGAATGTAGTAAATATAATTAAATGTATAAATAACTACTGAGTACAGTGACACATTAACAACTCCAGCTTGTAGATCTGTTAAGATTTTTTATTTTATTTATTTATTTTTTTAAGAACCCAACTTTTCCACACATTCACAGGGAAACCCGAAAAACAAAATATTCCGCACGTAAAACGAGGATTGCAATCGGTACACAAGTGCACCGTACCGAAAGTACTGAAATGGTTTGGTATGGATACGTGTACCGTTACACCCCTAAAAAACAGATATACAAACTTCAACAGACAGAGGCCAATTTATCTTCCAAGGCTAATCCACCTACTTAAATGTATAAGGGAGGTGGGTAGAAACCAGCCCACAAAGAGAAAACCATCATTGACACATCTTACAATTGCAGCCAGGACCCAAGAGCTTTGTGAAGTCAACTATCCACTGCTGCCTCTGTCCTTACAACAGATTATCCATGTCTTTCCAAAACCTTTATACTCACATATTATTTATAAGTTCTTTATAAGTTATTCTTCTTAAAATTGAGTTCATTTAAATTCCATAGCTCCCAAAAGCTTCCAAAGTATTATACTTATAGGAAAAGAAGACACATGCCCTTGACTGAGATAACATATACAATAAACCAACATTCAACCCATTAATCCCACTAATCATTTCCAATTCATTGATAACACAATTGGGGGGAAAAATTGCACCCCTCAGACATCTGTTCTAATGGCACAACAACAGATAACCACAGGGTCAGACTTACAGCAGTTGACCCAATTTGCCCAGAGCTGCTGGGGATCAGGGGGATATGATGTCATCATCCTGTGACTGGTGAAGTGGAGTGACCTCGTTTTTTAGTGGCTGTAAGCCAGGCGACATGACCTGCTCTTGCACAGTAGACAGTCAGGGCTATTTTTAAAACCTGATAACGTATTCTGGAACACTTCATGTTTATGGACAAGCGTTTTTAGCAGACAGATCTTAAACCCATGACCACTGGCTTTTGCTGCTCCCTAGAGATGACCTGGATTGCCCCCAAATTGTTTTGATTAGCGCTTGGTGGTATCTACTTATCACCAACATACAGTTCAGCATCAGTTCAACAGCAAGCAGAACATGTAGAGGGGAATAAATGATGGAAAAAAACTCCGGACTCGAACTCGCCACATGTAAGTAAGTAAGTAGTTAAAAAGAAGGTTTAGGGCTCATGATAATTGTAATAAATATCAATCAGTGTCCCTTACGAGGGAAATATCAAGGTCCGTGACGTCGGAGTGACGTGGGGCCGCCTTCCCGTGGGCTCACCACCTGCAGGAGGGACTGTAAGGGACGGTGCTATGAGGATTGGGCAGCAGTCGGAGGCGGGGGCCTGCTTAGACTGCTGCCCCCGCGACCCGAATTACCGATAAGCGGGAGAAAATGAATGAATGAATGAATCAATCAGTGTTTCACTCATTAGTATCAGTCTATTAATAGGTTGGTGTGTTAAGAGAAACAGAGTCTTTTTTTACATAAACTGAATTGATTTAGTGAAGAGTCGTGTGACAAAAATGATAATAGGAACATTATATCCATAATAAATCAAAGTACTTTGGATGCTTAAGTATATTTGAAGGCAAAAACTCAAGGGAAAGTTTAAAGGGAGCACTTTTACTTTTACTGGAGTAATATTTTACAGACTGTATCTCTAATTTAACTCCACTAAATGTTTAGGGTATTTCATCCACCACTGGCCTTTAGTCTTAAAATAAAGCTTGTTAATTGGTGGCAATCCAGAGTTAGGGTCAGGAAGCAGCAAAAAACTACATCTGCTAGCTGCGTTAAGCATCACCCAGGTTGCATAGTACTGAGACTGTGTACCCAAGCAAAACAAAAATATTGTAAATTGCAGAAACTTTGTTCATGTAATATAATTAACATATAATTAGATAATGCCGGATACACAGCCACCTTTGGCCTAGGACTGCTAATTATTAGATCTAATATTCAACATGCTTATTGTAAATGAATTGAACAGTGCCTTAATGGAAATTTGTATTAGACCTTATAAGCAGAATGCTTTAAATGAGGCCAGCTTTCCTAGATACAGTTAAATACACTATCCTTATAGGATTGGCTATAGACAAAGTATTGTACCAATTAATAAGAAATACCCAGAAAAGTGCATATTTAAAATACTTTTTAACATTGAAAAAATCACAAGAAAGAAGCGCAAGCAATAGGGGTGTGCAATACTGGCAAAAAAAAAACCCTCTCTATATTTTTCTATTTGATCAATAATGATAATTAGACAACATATATTTGCTAAGTGTGTTATTGTGCTCGTGCCTTGAGGACCGTGGACACTTCACTCCTAAAACTTTTTATATTCTTTAAATTGTGTGTGGCGTTCAGTTGAGAGCAGTGACAGAGATTAATCTTTTCCAATAGGTTTAAACAGATTTTTACCATTTATTAATATGTTTTACCTTTATAAAGCAATTTTTCAAAAAAATAATGTTATGCATCCACTTACGAGTCAAATTCATACATTTAATCAGTCAATTAGAATAATTTGACATTTTGGCTGTTACCAAACAAATAAAATCAATATCAACAAAATTCATACTTGCAATGCAGAGGAAACAGAAGCTGAATCTGAAGTGGCATTTGGATGTATTTACACACTGTTAAATGCAGCTCAGAGGGAAATGTAATGCTTTAACCTGCAGTTAGAAATTAATAAATAATGTTCTGATATTTTAGACATATAACGTTCAATATTGATATTAGAGATTATTTAAAAAATGAGAAAATAATGTAAATGTGACATTAAAACTGCTAGTCACTGTTAATAGGTGAGTCATTGCAACTGAACCGAATCATTTAAACAGGTGATTCATTCAGGAACGAATGAAATGTTGTTCAGAGACTTTTTTTTTGTTATTATTTTTGTTGGTGTCTAAAACGTAATTCTCTAAATATTAACTTCTTGTTTATTGAACTGTTGTATAAAAAAAATTTGTAATCATGCTGATTTTTTTTAAGAAAAACAAAAACTTTTGCACTTTTCGTGTAATATTGATTTATTACATTAAAGGATAAAAATTTACACATTTTCTGCCCTCATATCTTTTATTTTGTGATCATTCTAAATGCATTTTTATAGACTGAATCACGCAGTGTGTGATTGCACTCTAAATGTGCACATGCACATGTCTAATTAACTAGATTTCATCACGTAATGTATGCATGCACTCTGTAGGTGTGTTTTGTTCGGATTTTTGTGATATGCTCAATAATGTGAAATCGCAAATAGCTAACGATATCACACATCCCTACTACACAATCACCAATTAGACTAAACATGCCAAATAATCAACAAGAAAATCTAGACTTCCTTCCAAATCTACTTATTTCATTAGGAAATCATCTGAAATTTTAAATAGACACTTTAGTAACCCAGAAAATCCTCTAAAAGCAAGGAATGCTACTATTTTAGACCTAGAAAATGGCGCTCAAAATAAACAAGGGCCCATTGATTATCACAGACACACCCTTGATCTTATACTGACAATTAGTGTGGATGTAAAATGTATAATTAGCCTCCTTCAGCGTAAAATAATCTATTTTCATTACTCACTTCATTCGAACTGTGTCAAAACATACATGATGCCTCGCTGCCTCATTAAATGCACAATCACATCGACTACCCAACATTATTGAAACTCCCCCTGATTGATTGACTTTGATAGGTTTGCCCTTCGACCCTAGACAACTCGATCAAGTGAGTAAATGAAAATCAATTGTGGTGAAATCCTGCCCCAAGGTATAATTGCTTATACCTGCATTTTAAAACAGACCACTAAAATGTCATTAAAAAGTGTCAAAGCCAACTATCCTGCTTCCGAATTGAACTACAGACAAATTGATACTACTACTGAATAGACAAATCAGTCTGGCATCACATTTGACTCATTTACCCCAATCCAACGGTACAACCAGATGTGATCATGCTACGGTTAAATGCTATAATTCTTCCCCCCCCCATAGCATTACCTTTGTATGAAAAACATTCACAAAGACCATAGATAAGCTCATACTTGCAAAGGAATCACATTAAGCATTGCAAAAATCTTTTTTTTATTTTTTTTATTTTTTTTGCTTTTGCTTTAATAGACTGCTTACTGTCTTTGATCTGATCACTTTGCATGAAATAGAGAATTATGCACATTTTTAATGCTTCTTCGGTTGTTTTTGCTGCCCTTTGCATAACATAAAAAAAGAGGCATCATTGTGAACAGTGTTGTGTAAAAGTGCTTTCAGAGCTGTCGGCTGCAAGTCACTACCCAACTGTCAGCTGCCGCAGACATAGCATTCTCCATCCATTAATATCCATCATTAATCAATAAGGAGCTTTAATGCCCAGTTTCAGTTTTAACTACTTGAACTGGGCGAGCAGCTCACCCAGACAAAATCCCAGTGTATTTCAGAATTGGTACCTATTTATTAAATCCCATTAATTGTACTGATTTACTTACTTTCATTGTTAAAAATGTAGCCTACAAATACACTGAAGCAGGTTACTGCCAAATTAGAAAATGCCTAAAAATTGTGATGCTCTTTGAATCCATGAAGTTACTGAACTAAGCAAGAACTATGAGGATTTGGACTGTAATTAATATAAACAGTTATGTAACAATGTATGTAACAATGACTTAGGGCTGCAGTTTGCATGAACAGTTCTACATTTAAGCCCCATCACTGAACAGCACATAACAACAATGATAAAACTACAATGAATTGACATTCGATGCCACCCAGATGAAGATGAGTTCATTTTTGAGTCTGGTTTCCACCTCTTATAACCTCAGGGAGTTTTCCTTGCAACAGTCACTATTGGGTTGCTGATTAGGCATAAGTTTTTAAGAGATATTTTTTATAGACACTTAACTTATAAATTCATCAACTTTTTTTTTTTTTTATCTTTGTAACAAATAATACTGAATTTAATAAACTTGAATTTTTAGAAAAGTTATCCAATTGGCTACTTTTTAAACGACTGCTTGACTTATAAACAAGTAGTTTTGTAGTAGAACACATAAGGCAAGATTTAGGCCTTATCACAGTACCCAAACAACGATACTGTGAAAAGGTTAAAGTTGTAAATGACTTACCAAGAGCCTCTGATTTGAGCTTTGTCTCCAGGCTTGTATAACCTGGACTCTAAAGAACCTTCTACTTAATTCTGACAAGACAAAAACTCATTTACGGCAATGAAGAGGACCAAAATTACAGGCATACTGATATACACTATATGGAAAATAGTTTTGGTACACAAGTTTTCCATCTATATGTGGTGCGTCCCAAAACTGTTACTACAAACTTGGAGGCACACAATTGATATATTTGGATGTGGTGAAAATGTTAAGGTTTGCATTGGGAGAGATGAGGTTGGAGTTTATTAGAGGGACAGCGCATGAAGGACATTTTGGGGACAAAGTAAGTGAGGCCTGATTGAGATGGTTTGGACATGTGCAGAGACATGGGGTATATCGGTAGAAGAATGCTGAGGATGGAGCCACCAGGAAGGAGGAGGTTCATGGATGTGGTGAAGGAATACATGCAGGTAGTTGGATTGAAAGAGGCAGACGTAGAGGACAGTAGTATGGAGACGAATGATCCTCTGTGGTGACCCCAATGGGAGCAGCCGAAGAAGTAGTAGTATAAATGTTTTTGAAGAAATACACCCAAGCCTGTTCCTGTGCACAAAACCAGCTCTATGAAGATATGATTTACATGTGTTGGAGTGGAAGATCTTGAGTGGCCTGCTATAGAGCTCTGACCTCAACCTTACTGAACACCTCTGGGGTGAACTGGAATGTTGACTGCACTCCAGGCCTCCTCATCCTACATCAGTGCCTGTTTTTACATAAACCCTTGTGGCTGAATGAGCAAAAATCTTCACAAGCACACTCCGGAATTTGGTCAAACATATTCCCAGAAGAGTGGAGGTTACTATACCAGCAAACAAGGACTAAATGTGAAAGGGAATGTTCAAAAAGCACACCATATAGTGTATAAAAATTGCCTGACTAGCTAATCAAAAGCAATCAGTCATTTCATTTAATTTGCCATAATGTAAATGATACTAAATAATAAAAAATGTTCATGAAAAATGAGAAATATATTCAATTATTGGTACCAGAATTTTTTTTTTTTAGTGCGCTAAATAGGTAAGCGCTAAACATGTTTAGCACTCTTTTGCAGATCTGTTCAATACAAGTGCAGTGCACAGGGCAGGAGAAAAAATCAATCAGGGCCAATGCAGTTTGATTTTTTTTACGCCTCGTTGTCTGCAGGAATTCGTATGGGAATAGGAAGAGGTCAAGAGTGACACGCTGAAGAGGAGAAGACGCACAAAAACGGTAATTAGAGGAAAATGCAGCTGCTTCGGAGATACCGAGTCGATTTTTTTGAGACTGTGAACTTGTGGAGTCAACACTAAGGGGCTGACCTCTGCCTCACCGACAAGAGTAGAGCTTAATGTTAACGTGTGTCTAATCAAAGCTAGTGTAAATGGTGGCATGGACAGGACACTGCTAGTCAAAATGTCAGAGGATGAGGGCAAGAAGGAAAAGCAGTGGAGGATATAAAGAGAAAAAAAATATAGATAACGGAGAGAGATGCCTGCTAATGAGATGTCTACTGCTGGACTTGTCCTTTTCAGACAGGAGCTAGTGGTGGAAGTTTGCATTCACCTACTCTGGCACGTTCTTACTCTGGATAACAAGCTTAGTGTATGTAAAAAATAAAATAAAAATAAATAATAAAAAAAAAAAAGGGGGGGGGGGGTGTTTAAAAATCATGTGTACATGTAGGATCCTGGCTCTGAAGTGCAGCATTAAAACTATAAGTTTGCAGTATGTCATTTTTTAAGAACTAAGAAGTAAAATTAAGGACTTAGGTACGACCTTTTTAAGACTATTCTTCTTCTTCTTTCGGCTGTTCCCATTAGGGGTCACCACAGCGGATCATCCGTCTCCATACTACTCTGTCCTCTACATCTGCCTCTTTCAAACCAGCTACCTGCATGTCTTCCTTCACCACATCCATAAACCTTTTCCTCGGTCCTAATCTTTTTCTCCTTCCTGGTGGCTCCATCCTCAGCATTCTCCTACCGATATACCCCATGTCCCTCCTCTTCACATGTCCAAACCATCTCAATCAGGCTTCTTTCACTTTGTCCCCAAAACGTCCTACATGTGCTGTCCCTCTAATAAACTCGTTTCTAATCCTGTCCATCGTCGTCACTCCCAGCGAAATCCTTAACATCTTCAGCTCTGCTACCTCCAGCTCCGCCTCCTGTCTTTTACTCAATGCCACTGTCTCTAAACCATACAACATCACAGGTCTCACCACAGTCCTATAAACTTTCCTTCACTTTTGCAGATACTCTTCTATCACAAATCACTCCTGCCACTCTTCTCCACCCACTCCACCCTGCCTGCACTCTTTTCTTCACTTCTTTAACATCCTTTTTAAGCCATTAAGAATGAAATTTACGACTTACTATCACTATCAAAAACACTCACACAAAAACATTGTTAGCAACTTGGCTTAACTAAGCCCTAAATTAATTTTTTTAAAGCCAATTATTGCTAAACTTACACTTCCCCATAGCTGAAAAATAAAATCAGTTTTATATCTTTGGTAAAATTGAAGAGAGATTTACACCAATAGCAGAAAGCTGATTGACAGTTGCCATTTTGTCTCATTTGTAGTTGCAATAAAGCGAATTATATTTGGACTGGCAAAATAAAGAACTACATCATCAAGGAAACAAACAAAACAAAAAATAATTCTAAAGTGCTGCGGTAATGTGCAATAGCGTTAAATAGACATCAGAAAATTAAGACCTGCTTAAAATTATTTAATTCCCAGAACATTGAATTTGAGACTTTTTAAGGACTAAAACTGATATTTTTCATTTGAATGTTGCAGAAACCCTGAGAGCAGCTGTATATTTATATATATATATAAAAAAAAAATAAATATATATATATAATATATATATATATATATATATATATATATATATATATATATATATATATATATAACATTAAAAAAGCTTGTGTGTTATATTTAAATATTAAAATAGGTTGAACTGTGAGATTAGATGATCTAGATGACTAATAATATTATAGATAATTGATTATCAGTTTTAATAATCCTAATGATCTATTCTGGTGTTCAGGACAACATTTTATGAGCAATATTTATTTACATTTGAACACTAACAAACAGTACACTCAGGTGAACCAGAAGCAAATCTGCTGAAGACATAACATGCTTTAACAATTCCTGCACCGCAATGTGTTTCTGATATTTAAAATTTCAATATGAGCTCCTTGCATAAATATTGCATAAGATGTTTAGTGCACAGGTATAATCACAAGATCTCTCATTCTGATGTATAAATGCATCTTTATGCTAATGCATGTTTAGTCCTTGAGATTGAAATAAGAATTTAAAGGTTCATCCAGGGACTGAAGAATGGTAATTATATATATATAAAATAAATAGAACAAGAGGAATATTTTAAAAACTGTTCATATCCTGAAACTTCCATGCACCGCAGTCTCAGGTGTTTACAGAGAATGGTGAAAGAAAAAAATTCATTTAGTTATCATTTAATTAAAAAAAAACATACAAGGAGAAGTTTGTTGGGGGGGCAAACTGTTGACTTGGTTCATGCTGACAGAAAGGCTACAGTTTATAAAACCACGCTTTACACCGGTGGTGAGCAGAAAAGCATCTCAAAAAGGGAAACAAATCTAATCTTGAGGTAGATGGGTTACAACGACATTTGAACACAATAGAACAGGAATCTGAGGCTAAAGAAGGTACAGACTCACAAAACCAGAGATTTAAAGATTGAAAAAAAAAAAAAATGATTATCAGACGCCTCATCTGATAAATCTGACTTTTGCTGTAACATGAAGGTTTAATGCTTTCATTTCACATTAGATCCGATCACCTGTTTTCCACAGCTTACAAAATTTTTGGGCACAATTTAGACAGCTTATAACAGCTACTTCCAGCGCTTCATCCCAAACTGACTCCAAGCACATGATCATGAATCAGTGAATTTCAGTGGCCTCTCCAGTAATCACATCTGAATTCAGTACAGCACCTGTGGAATGTGGTTCAATGGGATATTCGCAGCCTGAATGTGCAAGCTGACAAATCTGTACTAATTATGTAAGGTAATCATGCCAACCTGGACTAGAATCTCACAGGACGGCTTTGCTTCCAAATTTCCCATTTCAGCAAATTGCCTTGATATTAAGCATTCAAACTCAGACTTTTAATTTCAGTACCTCAGTGTATTTTACTGGTGGGCTGTACTGTATGTGTTTTTACACACACACACACACACACACACACACACACACACACACACACACACACACACACACACACACACACACACACACACACACACACACACACACATATATATACACACACTAGCGGAGGTCTCCTGGTGGTCTAGTGGTTAAGATGCAGCGCTCTCACCGCTGCGACCCGGGTTCGATCCCCGGTCAGGGAACCATCCCCAGCCACTCTTAGTGCCGGTCCCAAGCCTGGATAAATTGGGGTTGCGTTAGGAAGGGCATCCAGCATAAAAACGTGTGCCAAATCAAACGTGTGGAGGATCCGCTGTGGCGACCCCTAACTGGAGAAGCCGAAAGAAAGTTTATACTAGCGGAAAGTACCCGTGCTTCGCTACGGAAGGCAGAACGCTAAGCAATATGGCAATAAACAGTAAGCACTGAGCAGGACTGGATGATCAAAGATCAGAACGTAACGTCAACAAATAACGTACTACCCCTTTGTAGTACCGATACAGGGCAAACCACTTTGAAAAATTTTTTTATCGTGCATCTAACATGTAATAAGAAACAATGTACTAAGTTTCATTAGGATCTGTAATGTTATTTCGAAGAGTTTACAATGCGTGAGAAATCGCGTTTTTCGCGAGTTAGCCCCGATCCAGGCCGAATTTTTCAAAATCCTTTCTTAGTGAGCACCTAAGACCCAAGAGGAAGGTATGTTCCAAATTTCATTGCAATCCGTTCAGTGGTTTTTGAGATTTCGTGATGAGCGAAATATATATATTTATTTATTCATATATATAAAATTATAGATGTAGAAACATCTCAAGGATAAGTGTTATAGCAAAGGTTGTGAATACTTAAGTACCTTTTTTTTTATATATATATATATATATAATACATTTGCAAAGATTTCATGTCATTATGGGGTATTGTTTGTAGAATGTTTTGGAAAATAATTAATTTAATTCATTTTTGTTTCATATATATATATATATATATATATAATATATATATATATATATATATATATATATATAGATATATATATAGATATATAGATATAGATAGTCGTCGACTTACGACCACAATTGGGACAGACAAATCGGTCGTAACACGATTTGGTCGTAAGTAGAGTAGGCTATATTTACAGTACTGTGAAATAATGCCGGAAGCTGGTACGCACTGTCGTACGCCACGGCTAGCAGCGTAGCCACGGCGTACGACACTCGTAACACGATTTGGTCATAAGTAGAGTAGGCTATATGTACAGTACTGTGAAATTATGCCGGTAGCTGGTAAAAAAATAACGTACGCCGTGCCTAGCGATTGTGGTCGTAAAGTCGAATGTTCGTAAGTTGCATAGGTTGTAAGTTGACGACTGCCTGTATATATATATATATATATATATATATATATATATATATATATATATATATATATTTACAATGTGTGCATGTGTGTGCACAGTACATCCAGAGGAAAGTATTCACAGCGCTTCACTTATATATATATATATATATATATATACACACACACACACACACACACACACACACACACACACACACACACACACACACACACACACACACACACACGACATTTACCGCAAACGTTTTTCCCACCCGGTAGCAACTCCTCCACAGTGCAGTACTGTTTGGGGATTTCTGCTTTAAAATAAACCATAAACTTAATCCATACCCTAATTTCTAAACTCAGATTTGTCCTCTGACCCTTAATCCATTACCTGTACCTGTAATAGCAAACCCTTAAACCAGGGGTGTCAAACTCAAATTCACAGTGAGCCAAAATTAAAAACTGGGACGAAGTCGCGGGACAAACTGAATATTTATTGAAAAATTTACTGCAATTGTTTTCCCTTCTCTTCAGACATGTAATGTTGAAACTTTTTATATGGAAACAAACTTTGGTTTTGCATAAACATTGAATCTGGAACAACCAAAGCTTAATACTAATAAAACACACATCAGTGGTATTCGTTTCTTTTTATGTCTCTCTCTCTCTCTATCTATAGCCTTTCAAATTCCTATTTAATGTAAATCTTTTTTCACAGGCCAACAACAAAACAACCCAAAATAATAATAATTTCCTTCAATTAAAAAAAAATCTTTCAACTAGTAACAGTCCATGCCTTGGCGTAGTGCATAAAGACAACATTCATTTAAGCTCAGTTTGCTACACTCTGATTTACTTTGATGCACATTGGTTTAAGCCAGATACCTGCATCTCTTCTTAGATGCAAATGCATCAATGTCTGGGGTCTAGGCTCTGAGCTGAGGACATCCTCAGGTTTGAGTGAAAAGGTTCATCAGTGAGACTCCTGAGTGGTGTTTTGTTCATCTTCATCAAAGAGAGCAGTTGCTCACATAGATATGAGCTGCTGAACATAGAGAGCATTTGAGCAGCTTGGGCACGGAGTTGGAGCACTGTGTCGGGGAGGAAACATGAAAACTGTGCAGCACACACAAAGTCGTACTTTGACTTGAGTGTCTCTACACTGGAGTTCAATCAGCTCCATTTGGAGGTTGGTTGGTGCACTTTCCACGTCAACCACAAAATAATTACTGAGCAGTTCAAATCTGCATTTCTGGGCTTCAAAGTCGGCAAATCGAGTTTTTCAGCGGTCTCGACTGATGCGCCAACGCACTAACAAAGCATTCTGGGATTTGTAGTACAGTATTAGCAGTGTATGCACTATATACTGGCGGCCAGCTCTAATACACATTTGATATGATCTTACAGGCAAAATATAATTAGATTTGACACCCCTGCCTTAAACTCATCCCTACCCTTTAACTTACCCTCTAACCCAATACATTATTTGTCAGATATACCCGAGACTGTGTGTGCAGTAATGTTAAATGATTTTTGCAGTCATATTTTACAGAGCACAGCGTGAAGATAGCACTAGCAGAGCAGTGGCATGCAGGCATCAACACTTTCTTGGCACAGACTATCGCTTTAAAGAGTATTGATCTGGACATGCAGCAGTGAAGCTCCAGATGAGGTTCACATAGATGTAATGACGCAGGGGATGAAAGAAAAAGAGTGAGAGAAAGAACTACAGGGAAAGTGAGCACTAACAGGTGGGAAATTGAGAACTGGAAAGCTTGCTGATGAGCCCACATGCTAGCGCCAAAGCTCGCTCAAGATGCTCTATAGAAAGCACACTGACACTGCCAAACATTGACAAATTAAACATTATGGTGAGAATCATACTGATCAAACTGGTGCAAAATTGCTCTATTAAAATACTGCATGTGAAGGAAATAAAGGGCTAATAATAAATGCATTTAAATGGTGCCTCATATATATATACACACACACACACTGACACACACACACATACACAGTGTATATATATATATATATATATATATATAGAGAGAGAGAGAGCGAGAGAGAGAGAGAGAGAGAGAGAGAGAGAGAGAGAGAGAGAGAGAGAGAGAGAGAGAGCTCATTGTATTAACTGTAGTTAATCTTTCTAGTTAAAGATAAGAGCAGAAAGAGGTGGAGCTGCAGGTAGTGTGGAATCACATCGCTCGCTGATTGCTGAAGCTCGAACACACACGCGCACCCATACGCACTCACGCCGTCTAGAATAATATCTTCATACCTAATCATCAACGCTGCAACTCAGCTGTCACTCATGGTCTAACCCGATTTACCGCATCTCTGTTCGTCCCTCATCCCTCATAATCAACTGCATCTCAATCCCACGAATGCTTACTGAATAACAAGCCATCTTATAAACACAGCAGCAGCAACTCACTGTAGCCAAAAGTGTTTTTGTGTACAAATTACAGATAATGCTCACAGCCAAGCTATATAAAAGATCTTTTTTGTGCATGTGTGCGTGTGTGTACCTTACTCGGAGATCATCGAGGCAGCGCTGCAGGTGAACCTCCCCTGCCGTGACGAGTACGTGCTCTCCAGTCTCCTGGATCAAAACCTCCACACACGGGTCGGCCTGGTTCAGAAGACGCATCCCCCGCACCAGCTTGGGCATCTCGCCTACACATCGGCAAACAGAGCCAGACAAAAGTTCAGCACACATACACAAGCGTCAAACCATTAAGACACCAAAAAAAAAACCATGCCAATGTACAGCTAGCATTACTATGAGGCAATATAGTATTATAGTAATCACTCGTTTATCTCGATGGTCACGTTCCTAAACCGCCCACGATACGCGATAAACGGACGCCACCCCAAAAATGCTATTTTATGTATGCAGTACTGTACTGTATTAACATTTTACTTCATTTTATAATCGATAATTATATGTTTATTAATACATTTCATTATTTTGACATAAAACTCCATAAAAACAATTCCATCTAAGTTTTTTGGTCTTTCGTGCTATCCGCGAGAGACCGGGAAAATCAGCCAAACAAATTAGTTATGTGGCAAATGCAATTCCGCGTTAAAGCGGGGGAATACTGTATAGTAGTATACAGTAGTTGTATACAGTATAGTATAGTATAGATCAGGGGTCACCAACCTTTTTGAAACTGAGAGCTACTTTTTTGGGTACTGATTAAGGTAAAGGGCTACCAGTTTGATACACACAGTGTTCAGTTTGATCTGAAATAACACATTTGCTAAATTGACCTTTTATTATATGTTATTATTAATAATTAATGATATTCATCTATGTGAAGACACTGATCAGGTTAATGATTTCTCATAATAATTATCAACAATGATTTAACAAAGTTGGAAAAGGCCCGCGGGCTACTCATGTGGTCCTTGCGGGCTACCTGGTGCCCGCGGGCACCACATTGGTGACCCCTGGTATAGATAGCTATACTATTTGGGATATTTGTAAATTATTACTCGTGTGGCTATTTGCACACCTTTTATCATGCTGATGAATATATTTTTTTATTGATTTATACATTTGTACTCAACTTCGTAAGTAAGCATCTTGCTACAAATTTCATATGCATGTTTCTCAAGTGGAAATTCAATCAGTCATCTTTTATACATTCAGAATGGCTTGCCAATGAAGTGCTCTACATGCTAATCCTGCAAACGTTTGTTTTCAGCAAAATTAATGTTCCACAAATAAATCCACAAACCCTTTTCGACCAATCTTATGAGTTATACGTTTTATATATTACTAGGTGCAGGAGGTCAATTTTCTCAGGTTGTCCGGCTACCTGTTCATTTACATTTGTTCATTCAAGATTCTTGTGTGATTTTTTTTTTTTTTTTAGGATTTATATCAATTGATCCCTGCAACCAGAAGAAACTGAATAGATTTCGACAAGGTCAAGGTCACAGCAAGGTCAAAAGTATGACAGAGTCCACTTTTGTCAACTGCCTCCTCTCCGAAGTGTAACAGTATTTAAGGCATACAAAAGAGTAACCAGACAGACTGGATTCTTCTTCGTAGACATCATTAACATTAAATTGTAGGTTTTCATATCAGTTTTGGTACTTAGTTGTTCCCATACTTGGAAGCTTGTTGAGACATTTATCATGTTTATGTAAATTTACCTTTGACTGCAGTGAAGTGCCACATCCTGCAAATGTCTACACACCACCTAGTGTTAACACTCTGAAATGTTTTTAAACTTTGTTCAAACTTTTAATGCCCTCATTTCAGGGGTGACGTTTGTTCCATGCATAAGCATGGAACAAACGTCACCCCTGAAATGAGCTGTGTGTGTGTGTGTGTGTGTGTGTGTGCGCGCGCGTGTGCGTAATCAGTCAGTTCCTTTGTGCTCTAAAATGGGAAACATTTAACCATCATCTGCACTAATGGGTTTCATACGAGGGCAAGTATTACTGTGAGCTTCTTGTGGTTGGCATGGAATCTGTGATGCTAAAGATGCTTTGCCACACACATCAGGCAATGGGTTCATGTGTTGATCTGCTACATACTGCTAATTAAAGCTTAAAACAATCAAGCTGGGAATGCAATTCATGTCAGAAATTAAACCTACACAATTTTTACCCTTAGCAAAGACACGCTCAATGTCTATAGTCTGCTTCTTTAGTTGTGTGCTGGAGCTAAAAATCCATTATAGCTAACAAGAATATGTAGATTCACACAGATATAGTTTTCAGGTTATTCAAACTACCTGCATGTAGCTCACAAGGTTTCCCTGATTAGAACTAAATATACAGTACTTCATTCAGGTTCTTAATAACTACACTCACAGCTTTCCTAAACTGTTGCCACAATTGTACACAATGTCATTGCATGCTAAGCAATACAATTTACTTTCGCTGTAACTAAGAGACCCAAATCTTTTCCAGTATAACAATGCATCTGTTCACAAAAATCTTGCCAAGGCTGAGGGAGAAGTCAAGTGGTCTGACCTCAAACTTACCTATAGATAAAATAGAATTTATATATATATATATATATATATATATATATATATATATATATATATATATATATATATATATATATATATATATATATATACACTACAAATCGTATTTCCAGTATAGAGTCACTAACTGTAATTTATTTTTTATACCGCTGCAGTTGTTGTGTATGTTTTCAAGTTTATTAATAATAATAATAATCAGAAGAAACAGTGACACTTTGCTCAAAGTGCGGTCGGAGTTTACACTAACTTGCGGTCCGCCAATTGATACGTCCGTGAGGAAACTCAGATTTTACTTATGTTCCGGACATAAAAAGGATCGCATTCACACTGAACCGAACTGAACTAAAAGCCCGGTACCAAAACAGCTCAGTATGAATACGTGTACCGTTACAGCCCTAGTAAAAAGCATAAAAAAAATTGCAAAATTACCCCAAAGTGCATCAGTCATAATTGCACAAGTTAACTCACATACTGTCCACAAAGTATTTATGAAACACCCCATGAGTGAAAACACACAAGTTTTTTAAGATTTGAATGAAAATGTATAGAAAATTATCATAATATAAAAAAATATTTATATTTAAACACAAGTACAATTTCCATTAATTTAACAAATGAATAATCAGTAATGTATTTAGGGCTCCTCTGACCTTTTTTAGTTGATATTCTACAAATGGCAGCTAGTAGATTAACGTAGTGGAAAAAGAATTCTCTAACAGCAAAGTGTTGATTATTCCATGTTAAGATTACTGCTACTTACAATTAAACCAGTTTCCTTTTACAACTCGATCGGTCGAGCTCATTCTCTCAATTAAACATTTTCTCATGGGATCAACTAATTACATGCAAAAGAATAATTAAATTTTTTTAATTCTCCCAAAGTTCAAAAGCAATTTGAAAGTTTAAACGTCATCATAAATCTTGGAATCTGGCGAGAATCACGTTAGCATAAGAGATGCTGGTGCTGCTTTTTTAGATTCAAACTTGATCCAGCCAAATTATGTTTATTTCTGCTACATATAACTCGCACAGATGGACCGACTGTCAACTGTTCACAGCCAAAATTGCTTCCACAGGCCGGATCCGCCATTTTCACACTTCTGTTTATATCACTTTTTGGTGTGCGTGTGTACAAATGTCATGCAAATACTTACTGGGATGTTTGGGTTCTATCGCCACTCTGACGATGGGCGTGGCTTCGAAGTTGAGCGGTGTAAAAGGGGGGCACGCGGCCGTTGACGAGATAGTGGCCGACTTCAAAATAAACTCCTCCATCCCACCAATTCCTGCAACAACAAAACAATGAAATGCAACTCCTATGAGAAAATAATAAAATGATCTGAAGTTAAGAAAGTGTGTGAACATTTACCCTCTCAAGGTGCCAAAGCTGCAAGCTTTACTTATTTGTTGTCTAAATCAACTTCAAGACTCCATGTCTTTACTGACAGACTACAATTGGGTAAAGGGGGAAATCGTACATGTCATTTTAGGCCAAGCGGTCACTCAGAACACCAATAGCTCCTGCAGAGAAAACATCTGTGTGTGTTTGTGTGTGTCATTGTAGAAAGAATTGAGCATGCTCGGACACGAAATAAAACCAACTAAACCACACCGTATTGTTTTAAAGATTTATAATCACACTCTATAATCACCCAAATGAGGATGGGTTTCCCTTTTGAGTCTGGTTCCTCTCAAGGTTTCTTCCTCATAACATCTAAGGGAGTTTTTCCTTGCAACAGTAGCCACGGCTGCTCATCAGGGACAAATACACATCGTTCACCTTAACTGTTAAATTCTGTAAAGCTGCTTTGAGACAATGTCTGTTGTGAAAAGCGCTATACAAATAAACTTGACTTGACACCTGCACTCAACACACTTTAACAAGAAGCTGTGAGAAGAAATTGCTGGTAGCTGGTAGGAGGTGGTAGCTCAGTGGTTAAGGCATTCGACAGAAGGACAGTTTCAAATCTCACCACTACCAAGCTGCTACTGCTGGGCCCTTGAGCAAGGCCCTTAACCCTCCCCCACTCAGTTGTAAGTCGCTCTGGATAAGGAAGTCTGCCAAATGCCATAAGTGTTATTGTAAGGAATGGACAATAGAAAAGACTGTCATCACACAACCTCATCATCTGTTCTAGTAGATAAACATCTTCTGGCTTTCAAGATCTCTACTGAACAGAAAAAAATGAAAGTGCTAAGTACAGCTATTTATTTTGACAGTTCTGTGTGCATTGACACTGTACCGGGCAGTGATCTATCAGTATGATGGAATAATCTGAGAAAGGAATCGGAAATTAATATTATGCCCTGCTGCTAGAGAAAAAATATGTTGGGAAAAATGTTTCCGAAGAATTGTGTGGTCTTTAAAATGTGACCAGATTTTTTAAACGTGTGAAAATTTCATTCATCATGACAGGGCAATAATATACTGTGTGTTAAAAACTGTCAGAAGTTGCTCTAACTAATTTCTAAATAATTTTTTTTCCACCTGAAATAAATGCTTCATTTGGAATTCATAATGGAAGTTGAATGATATACACTAGTTAGGATTTAATTCAGTTCAGCATATTGGCTTCATAATTTGATTCGAAGTCATCATAAAAAAAAATCTGACTTAAAAATACATTTTATTCTGAATCATAAATAAGGCAATATTTAGTCAGTATAAATGTAAAACAATACTGCAGCAAAACGTTGAAATTCGTCATAAAAAAAAAAAATGCCAAATACATTTATACATACTCAAAAAAATATTAATACAAAAAAAAAAAAAAAGGCTGGTGAACTTTAATTTAGTGAATTAGAATGAGCTCTGTAGCAGCAGCAGCCTGGGCCTCGTTTTTCAAATAGAAATAGAGTTCCAATGTTGGCTAAAATGACCGGTTTCTGTGATGTATTTCTCAGACACTGTAGATTGCATGGGTGCGGTGCTGGTGATGTTTAAAAGCTACTGAACAGAGATTTTCAATACTTATTAAATGTTTGGGTAACCAGATAACCTGTAATTTGTGTCAGTTGATGTGTTTTAGAGCTATCGCTTACTCCTATACAACACATTATTCCTGGTAAAAGCACATATCCATGATGCACTTTGTGGCATTTTTGCACTGCGATGTAGAGAGGAAATTGTGTGTAAGAAAATGTAATCTATCGTAACTGCAGAGATGATGGACGTTTATTACAGTGTCAAAAACTTAATTGATTTCTTTAACCTGCACAAAAAAGGTAAATCACAAGCTCATTTAATGTGACTTTGTTGCTGCGTATTCTTGATAACACTATCACGGCTGAGCAAAGAACAGAGAAGTACTGCACAGCGCTGTCATAAAATGCCTTGCAACAGTTAAAACAAAGCACCTTACTTCATATTTAGCTCCAACTGAAATAAAGCATTTGACCATATAGCAAATAGCAGAGCTAAGAAAAGAGCACAGCTAATGGCGTACACTTCAGCTGAAGCCTAAGTGTTTAGGCTATTAAGAGGCGTTCTTAGAGCAACATCCACATCCACCATGCCTTTTCTCTGGGAATTTAATCACCCTCTCATATTGTCTGCTAAATGAAATTAACCAAACCTCATAGACTAATGAGAAGCTAAGAGTGATGCTAATGTGATCCTCTGTTTTAAACTACATTTTAGCTAGCATTCAGGTTTCATTTTGTACCCTCAGTCACAGTACACAGGAAGAAGAATTTTAGAAGAGATCAGACAAAACCTGCAACTAGGCAAGTTATTGTTGTTCTATAATTCCATTCAAATAGACTCTATTTAATTTGATTGACCTCAAAAAGAGAACATACAAAACTACTGAATTCGTAGAGAGAATTTGAATTCGGATGCTGATGGACACAGGAATCCATGGTCAGTGTGCCAAGAGGGCAAAATTGACCGATCTCTTTGAGTAGGAGGGACATCATATATTTTTTCACCATCATTAACAGTAAAACTAGCCAATTGTAGACATATAAAAAAGTGGTATAGCACTTTTAACAATGGAGATTGTCTCAAAGCAGCTTTACAGAAAAAAATTTGTTTTAAAAGTATGTATAAATTTGTTCCTTCTAATTCTAAGTTTGTCCATAAAAAAACTCCCTGAGATAGCATGAGGAAGAAAAATTGAGAGGAACCAGACTCAAAAGGGAACCCATCCTCATCTGGGTGGCACAGGATGTCCATTCGTCACATACATTTGTATGTAGAATAAAGTTGATAGTGCTTTTCTAGTTATGTATTACACTTCCCAATGATGTAGCATATGGGCAGCGTTTTGAAAAAGGTCTCCTTGACTGGCTTTGTGTGTTTCCATAGGTTTTTGGTAGAAATTATAAAACGAAAGCGTTCTCATTGGTGGGAGCCTGAATTACCAAATTGAGAAAAGAATTACGAAAAACTATTGTAATACATGTTAAATAAAGGAAATTATAAAAGATGTGTTAAATGTAAATGTATAATGAGGTAGAGTGGGTGAACTGGTGGATTGGTTAGTCAAACTGCTAGGTAGGTTTTAGATCCTACATGACCCCCAACCAGAATTCGGAATGAATGGGGGAAAAAAAAAATGTATATGCTGTAAATGTGAGCTGAATTTGTATCAAGTCTGTCACATAGTGTCACATTAAAGGTTGAGTAAAAGTGTGAAAACTTTTGGTTATTTGTTGTCTTTAAAGAAGTACCAAAATCGACTGATACTAAATCCCACACTAAGGTTTGATAGAAGTAAAATCCCACAGTGTGCACTTACATCTACAGCGACCAAGCATGATAAATATTTCACTTCAACTTCTAGATTCTAAATTATTGGTGAATATAATCACTGCTCTAAATGTTTTTTTATTATATTTACCTTAAAGCCATTCACCAGCTCCAAGATCAGGCTGATCTTTAATACTTCTTTGTTTTAGTGGTCACTTACACACATAAATGCAGTTTCTAAATATAAAAATGTACATTCTGCTTTTCAGCACATCAGATTGAGAGCGTGGGATCAAGGGCAGGAGCTGATTGTTGTATTTAAGTCTATCAGCCAGCTCAAAGCAGCAGGCCAGCTTCTCTCACTCAAAGCCGTTTTTATCACCTACACTCCAAATCCCAGCGGGAACAAAGAGAAGGATATAATTTAACCCCGGGAAACCTTGTCGAAATTCTTGTCGCCATTCTTCCCAGTGATCACCGTCCCCTTACTGTCCGAAAGACAAATGTTCCATGCTGTGTTAAATCTCTTTACACCTTAGAACCTAATACAGTATAGAGAAGTGCACTAAATGGGGCAGGAAGAAGTGGCAATCCTTTTGTAGATACTGATTCATCCTCCGCATAATGATTCCGGCAGGTCAATCCGAACAATAACATCATTTCCGAATGCAGTCAGCACACGTCTGCTGGTGACTAGATACATGAGTCGATCCACATGAAACCAAGGAGAGACCAAATCAATAAAAATGTCTCTGATCATCTGTCACTAATTCTATATTCTTTGAGGATACTGAGTCATAGAACGTTTCGCTAAGACCTTTTATTCCCAGAGCGCACGCACTCCAATCATTTTGAAAAAAAGACCTAATTAAGATTAATTTATTTATTTTTTCTTGTTATATGTTTACTGCTTTTATTATTATTATTAGTTGTTCAAATTCAAATTTACTTTTATTAATTTATTATTATTGCTATTATTATTATTAGTAGAAGTTGTTGCAATAAAAGAGGTAGTATACAAACTATCGCTACTATCGTCCACTGGTAGACATTGGTGGAGAATTTATCATAATGGTGGACAGTGGTGGAGAATTTAGCATACTGGTGGACACTGGTGGAGAATTCAAAATTAAACATACTGGGGCATACTGGTCGCCACCGGCTTTCTCATCAAGGACAAGCTTACACTTACACATTGTTAAAAGCGCTATACAAATAAAAATTTATTGAACTGATTGAAATGATAATTGATTTAAATAATAATTCAGCATACTGGTGGACAATGGTGGAGAATTCAGCATACTGGTGGACAATGGTGTAGAATTCAGCCTATTGTTGTACATTTGTGAAGAATTCAGAACACTGGTGGACAATGGTGAATAATTCAGAACACTGGTGAACAATGGTGGGGAATTCAGCATACTGGTGGACAATGGTGGAGAATTCAGCATACTGGTGGACAATAGTGGAGAATTCAGCAAACTGGTGGACAATGGTGTAGAATTCAGCCTATTGTTGTACATTTGTGAAGAATTCAGAACACTGGTGGACAATGGTGAATAATTCAGAACACTGGTGAACAATGGTGGAGAATTCAGCATACTGGTGGACATTGGTGGATAATTTAGCATACTGGTGGACAATGGTGGAGAATTCAGCACACTGGTGGACAATGGTGGAGAATTCAGCAAATTGTTGTACATTGGTGAAGAATTCGGAAGACTGGTGGACAATGGTGGATAATTCAGTATACTGGTGGACATTAGTGAAGAATTCAGCACACTGGTGGACATTGGTGGAGAATTCAGCATACTGGTGGACATTGGTGTATAATTCAGTATAATGGTGGACATTAGTGAAGAATTCAGCACACTGGTGGACATTGGTAAATTAATCGGCACACTGGTGGACATTGGTGGAGAATTCAGCATACTGGTGGACAGTGGTGGATAATTCAGCATATTGTTGTACATTGCTGGAGAATTTAACATACTGGTGTACATTGGTGGATAATTCAGCATACTGGTGGACAATAGTGGAGAATTCAGCACACTGGTGGACAATGGTGGAGAATTCAGCATATTGTTGTACATTGTTAAAAAATTCTGCACATTGTTGTACATTGGTAAAAAATTCAGCACACTGGTGGACATTGGTGGATAATTCAGCATACTGGTGGACAATGGTGGAGAATTCAGGACACGGGTGGACATTTTTCTGAAGAATTCAGCATACTGGTGGACAATGGTGGATAATTGATCACACTAGTGCATACTGGTAAAGCATTCAGCAAACAAGTGGGCATTGGTTGAGAATTGAACAAACGTGAAGAATTCAGCTAACTGTTGGATATTGGAAGAGAACTGCAGCATAGTCCTGGACACTTGTTTAAAATTCAACATGCTGGTAGAGAATGGTGGAGAATTTCATAAAATGCTGGATATTAGTGATGAATTCATTTACATGTTGGACATTAGTGAAGAATTCAGCATACTAGTAAAAAAAAAGCAGCAAACTGGTGGACACTGGTGGAGAATACAGAGTTGCGGTAAAGACTAAAAAAAAGTCAGGGTAGACAAAAAAAAATAAAAAAATGACATCATAATAGAACAGAAAACAAGTATTTTTTTCTTTCCAGATGAAGGTCTAAAAACAAAAGTTGCTCATACAAGCAATTGGAAGAGCCACCAGCATTCTGCATGCTTTAATAAAAGCACCTTGAACTGCAGCGCCTACCATTTTTCTGCAGTCTAACAATAATTTTATCCAGCTTTTCTGAACCCAACTGTAATATCCAGTCAGTTTTCTGCACCTTAACAATCTCCACCAGTGTCACTAAAGTCACAGCACAAACGGAACCAAAAATGCTACAAAGCACAGAGAGAGTCCAGAGGTCTAGAAGAGCAAGCCATTTTCAGTATGCAACTTCATCCTGAGTCAGAGCTCCTTGTCTCAGGCTGGCTTTATTAAAGGACTATTTTAGCCCAAGCTCTAATCCTATTCATGCGGCTAGCACCTGGAGGCAGTAAAGTCTGCAATAAAAAAGGCTTAACGCTAATCGCTCAGTGTTTTAACCTGCACAGGCAGCGTGAGCTTTGTTGGTTTGCTAACATTAAATGCTGATGTGTCTCATGAGGTTTTTCTTTTGACATACTCATGACATCATTTTAGTGTACCGGGTTCGTCGGGGAAGTTGAAGTCTTATCGGACAATAAAGCAATTCTTTAGGGTTGAGTGCACAATGCTAACTTGAGTAGTGGTTAGAATCATGCACATCATCTAAGGGAGTCGTTCCCAACCCCCGGGCCGCGGACCAGCACCAGTCCGTGGGTCAATTGGTACCGGGCCGCACTGAAAGAATACATAACTTACATCATTTTCGTTTTATTTATTATCTGATCCTGAACGATGTTTTATTTTGGAAAATTACCGGATTCTCTCCGCCACATCTGTCTATGACTCACTCTTGATGCATGTTAAGATGCTTGTCTCGGTCACATGTCTCACCAACATCCGTTACCTTCTTTAAGAGGCTGCTCCGGCCACTAACACATAATACATTACCGCTAAATTTAACCCCCTAAGCGAGCAAAATAAACAAAAAAACAACACAGTGGATTCACGTTTATTATTATATTTAGAAAATACCAGTTTTTATGACGGTTGAATCGTTTTATTTTGTTGTATTTATCCACCACACCTTAAAGCCCGGTCCGTGAAAATATTGTCCGACATTAAACCGGTCATTGGCGCAAAAAAGTTTGGGGACCGCTTATCTAAGGGAACTATTGTCCGTTTCACTGAAGGATCACGAGTTTTGTCTCGACGTTTACAGGATGTCAAGCAGATGTCACAGTTCGCTGAAGCATGGGAAAACAGGAAGAGGGTCTGGGTTGACGCGTACGACTATTTCAAGAGGGTTTAGCTCATCAGAAGCAACGAGCTACGTGACAACACTGAATACGCTGTGCTTTAAAGTGTTTTTCATAATGATAGCTCGCTGCCTGGGGATTATCTTTTTCCTAAGGCGAATAATAAAGTGGTGAACCAAAACAAATATATAAGAGTCATAAAAAAGTGCTGCCAGGAAGAGTGAAGGATTTTTCGAAGCAGACTGTGATGGAGAGAGATCGCATGTCTTGTGATAATGACATCACCAGACCCAGTCATCTCCCCTTTTCTCCCTGCAGCACTCTATTCAAGCATTCTCGACTTGAAAAAAGTGACAAGACAGGACACGGGAGCTGTTGTGTACTGCATGTGTGTGTGTGTGTGTGTGTGTGTGTACCTATATTGCTGCTTATTGCCCCCTCTGGTGCCTGAGGCACACTGCTTTTTTTTTTTTTTTTCTGCTGAGGATCCCTTCATCATAACCACATCATCTGCAGTTACGCGGGAGGGGGGACGACGCAGCAGTACTGAGAAATTAGACTTAATGACAAAGTATAAAATCCTGCTCACCTGAAAGTAGAAAGAAAACGCCCCGCTAGTCTTAAAAAGCAAAATGCTAATTTAAGCTCTTCTCATGTCTTCGTGTGGAAACAAAAAATCGTTACATAAACCAGTCAACTATGCTGCAAGTTTGCTGGTTTTTTGAATGAACAATACATACTTTGCTTATAAGACATAAATTTACATACCCCATATTTTTCATTAGCTAGAATCTGACTTGCTGCTTGACCAATTTCTGTTAACTGGGATCAATGCTAATCGTTCCCCGCATTAGCAAAGGAAACAGGCTGACTTAAGACCTAAGACAAATAAGCTCAATTTACCTCAACATGATCTGGGATAATATAAGATGAGAAGAGACAATATAATATGGTCTTGATGGCTTCTATGAAAACAAAGGAGATCTTGCTTATGCCAGCATATTGAGCCACTTCACTGAATGTTAGCACACCAATATTCATAATCAATATGATCTTCAGTGGTGCAAAAGGTTTATTTTATGATTCAATTCTCCATTGAGTTTTTTGGTTTTTATCCATACATCTATTTTTAAGTTAGTCCTACTTTTTTTACACAATGCTCTTCTAGCCCTGCTCAGAACACCACCAATGGAATCAGCTCTTGTGTAAGCTGAGGAAAGTGATGCAGCAATGCTTTAATTATTTATTCCATACGTTCACTCAGCCTATAAAGATTTTATGCAAGTCATGCTCAATCAAACTCAGAAATTCCATAATAATACTATTGTGTCAGACACTCCATTGGCAAAAGTTTCTGGACACCTTTTCATAAGTATGGATTGCGCTTTTTGAGCATCACATTCCACATTTAGTCCCAATTTGCTGTTATAATACTCTCCACTCTTCTGTGAAGATGTTCCACTAGAATCTGTAGTGTGTTTGTGGACATTTGTGTTTATCAGCCACAAAGGTATTAGTAAAGTCAGATACTGATGTAGGAGAGGTGAGGAGGCCTCAGGTTCAGTCAGTGTTCCAATCCATCCCAAAGGTGTTCAATAGGGTTAAGGTCAGAACTCTATAGCAGGCCTTTTAAGATCTTCCTCTCCAAACCATATAAACCAAATCTTTATGTAGCTCACTTTGTGCACAAGGGCATTGCCATGCTGGAACAGGTTTGGGTTTCCACATCCACAGACATGCTATACAATTGTGTGCCTTTAGCTTTGTGGTAACAGTTTGGAGAAGAACCAGATCTGACAGGAAAGGTCGGGTGTCTTAAAACTTTTGTCGCTATAGTATATATGGAGCTGCACTACATTTTGCAACCTGGAGAAAGAAAATTGCCATCTACACTACACTTCTAGTATCCCTTATTCTTTAACATGGTTTGATATTTAAGAAATACTATAAGGATAAAATAATTGAGACACTTAGCTTTTCCAGCCATATGCCATTGTGCCAAACTGTTACCAAAAAGTAAGAGATGTCATAGCATTCAATTTTCCCTTCACTTGCACAAACCTGTTCCAGCATGACAATACCCCTATGCACAAAGCAAGCTCCATTAAAATATGCTTTACATGGGTTGGAGGAGAAGATCTTCAGTGGCCTGATATAGAGCTCTTACCTCAACCCTGAAAAGCATTGAATGATTTGGAACGCTGACTGGACCTCTTCAACTCTAGTGTACATACTATGAACATGCTTTACATTGGTTGAAGAGGAAGATTTTCAGTGGCCTGATATAAAGCTCTGACCTCAACCCAAATGAATGACATTAGGATGGATGCTGGAATGCTGACTGCATCCCAGGCCTCCTCACCCTACATCATTACCTGACTCAAATAAACCCTAAACTCGATCATCCATATAACTCAAATATCTTCCCGGAACAGTGGAGGTTTTTTCATGACTCTACATTTTCTCTTCACTTGAACTAGGAGACCCAAACCTGTTCAAGCATGCCAACGCAAGTAAAGTAACAGTGTACAAATCACTGTGCTAACAATGTGTCCGGGTGGTGTCAGACAGCTGCTATCTTTTTCACAGTCAAAAACGAACAAACCGCAGCCACGAACAAATTAGCACCTGAGTACATCACAAATATTTTTAAAGCATCACAGAGTGGACTTTTCCGTTTAATTATTCGTTCATTCAACGCTATTTTCTCCAACATTGTCCCTGGATGGAAAAACAGACCTGATCAGAAGCTCTGAGCAAATCTTTGCCTTGAAAAAAGAGACATCGCTCAAATGGCATTTTAATGATTCCTACATAAATTTACTCCGGCTTCGGCGCACACATGCTTTTTATTTCCACACTGATTCTTTCTGGGCTGGGGGGAAACAAGGAGGAAAAAATAACAAGAGTAAACGCGTAGGATGAGAGCAAGAAAAAAAAAAACAACAACATAGAAACTGTGCTGAGTTTGGTTAAAAGTGGTCCTTGATGATAAAACCCCTAGTTGGCTGCAAAATATGCCCAAGATGTGTCCTGTTTTTATGTAGCAAAACGTCTCTAAGACAAACCTAGATCCCCGACTTCACCCGGCTGTAAAACACAGAGGCTCTTTCAGCCATCCCGGTCTGAAACCTGAGAAGGTAATTACTCAGAGGTGACTGGGTCTCAGAGGCATTCCTCAACAAAGACTAAAAGACGGAGAACGAGAGGGGGAGGGGGGTTGACGCTGAAAAATATCCTAAGGAGAGGAACATTCTGCTTATACGTTGCGGAACCGCAGGATCTGCGCCACGTATGAGAGGAAAGATGATTTCTTTTTTCTTTTTTTTTGAAAAGCACAAAATAGTATCTACAGAGAAATTCCAACATAGCAATAAATTCCTCTATTTCAAGTTCTATCACTTGACTGGTCAACTTGGAGAACTAAAAGTATGTTTTTTGCTAACTCTCCTTGCTAAATAGGGTTGAGTACACAGATGGATAAACAATGTTAAGAGCCAGGTGTGAGTTATTCTTCACTCTTCAACAATGCAATAACTACCCCTAGTTTAATTAAAAGTAATTATAGCCCAGTGTCACTGAATTTTCAATAACAGTTGGCTCAAAGTTTTCTAATACTCTAATAATAATGAGATTTCGATTTAGACAACAGTTCGGTTGTTTATATTAATGTGCCAGTTCTAATGCATTATCATTTGGTACTATGGTAATTACATACAGGGACTTGCACATTATATAACACCTGACTTTTCCAGCCATATGTGGATCTTCCCCAAACCCTTACCACAAATTTGGTACGGGCAGACACGTGTAGAAGATGCCTTTAGATGTGGTAACATAAAATTTTCTCTTTAATTTAACTAGGAGGCCCCAATCTGTTCCAGCATGACAATACCCCTGTCTATTTGGTAGATCTTGTTATTGAACACCTTTGGAATGAATTGGAATGCTGACTGCATCTCAGGCCTTTTTCATCCTACATCAGTACCTGACTTTACAAAAACCATTGTGGCTGTGAATGAGAAAATAAATCTCCACCAGCACCCTCAAAAATCGAGTTTTTCCCAGAAGAGTGGAGGTAAATATAGCAGCAATAAAGGACTAAATGTGGATGGGATGTTCTTAAAAAAAAAAAAAAAACACCTGAAGCCAACAGTGAGGTGTCCACAAACATTTGGCTAGATACAATATTTCTAGAGTTAAATTACATGGAATAATGATTAGGGATTGTTTCAATAAACTCATAGCCATAAAACATTGGGTTTGCCACTGAGTTTGATCATCGGTTGTGCATGTCAGATGTTAACATCTGGAACCATTTAGCAACAAGATAAATAAAACATTCCTAATGCATATATCATTGTATTCATATGCTAATCATTTAAATCCACATCCTAGTACTGGAAAAGTATCCTGGCTCCTGTCTCCTTTTTCACAGCATGATCATTATGTAGATTCAAAGAAAGAGTTAAACAGATCTAAATATCAACAAATAATCGCTTCTCATTTCCTGCCCTTCAAATAAAAGTGTCACGTTGTAGTCACGCAAGCAGAGGTGTGAGGAGACAGAAAAGTTTAGTCTCTGGACGCTGGGAACGTGTGAATCATAACTCACGCACTTGCTGCCAGGATCTGATGAAAACAGGGTTCTCAGTCGTGTCTGTCATTTCAAACGTCTTCCTTAACACTCAGCACATGTAACAGCACGGCCCTCAGGCCCCCGCTGCTCAGACTTATGGGAATGTCTGCTTGTTTTCGCTTCTGCTCGTTTAAACGCAAACATCCACAGTTTAGTCGAAGCGTGGTGGTGGTAGGACACATCCGTGTGTGTGTGCTCTTATTTGGCACTGTGTGCTGAAAGGCAAAGTCAATCCCAAGGCAGTTCATGTCAGTCTAAAATGTTTATATAATGAGATGATGAATCACATACACACACAAAAATTATATATATATAACAAAGTCTACACTAGCACATCCCAAAGATTCTCAATGGGGTTAAGGTCTGGACTCTGTGGTGGCCAATCGATGTGTGAAAATGATGTCTCATTCTCCCTGAACCACTCATTCACAATTTGAGCCCAATGAAATCTGGCATTGTCATTTTGGAATATGCCTGTGTCATCAGGGAAGAAAAAATGAATTGAAGGAATAACCTGGTCATTCAGGTAGTCTGCTGACCTCATTCTTTGGGCACATAATATGACCTGACCAACTGCAGTAACCCCAGATCATAGCACTGCCCCCACAGGATTGAACGGTAGGCATTAGGCATGATTGGTGCATCAGTTCATCTGCTTCTCTTCTTACCCTGATGTGCTCATCACTCTTTAAGGGTAAATCTGGACTCATCTGACCATATGACCTTCTTCCATTGCGAATTGAAGCCCTTTTTCAGATTAGTCTCACTGATAAGTAGTTTTCTTAAGGCTACACAGCTGTTTAGTCCCAATCCCTTTATTTCCCTTCACACTGTGCATCTGGAAATGCTCTTATATCCACTATTAAACATAGCCGTGAGTTCTACTGTTGTTTTTTTTTACGATTTGATTTCACCGAACGTTTAAGTGATTGCCGATCGCGATCATTTAAGATTTTTTTTTCTACCACATTTCTTTATCGAAGATGATGGTTCCCCACTATCCTACCAGTTTTAAATAATGTGTTAGACAGTTCTTAACCCAATTTGTGTAGTTTCAGCGATCTCCTTAGATGTGTTTTTTGCTTGATGCATGCCAATATTTTAACCCTTCTGAAACAGATTAACATCTTTACCACGACCACAGGATGTCTTCCGACATGGTTGTTTAAGAAATGAGAAGCTGCTCACTGCATCAGTTGGGGTTAAAAAAAAACTTGTTGCCATCTGAAACAATCATCCATGCAGTAATTATTAAATGGGACCTATTACCTATTTGTTTTGTTAAATCTATGTGGGGACTTATTTAGGTGGGAAATATTTAATAGCAATTAATTGCATAATTGTCATGAGTTAACTTGTGCTTAATTGCAACTTAATTGCACATTTTTATCTGTTGAAAATGTACATTAAATCAATACTTTTCAAGTTTTTAATACTGTAATCAACATGGGCATTTACAAATATGAATATGAAAGACAAGAGATGCGGACAAGGAATTCATGCGGGACCCTTGTAACGCCTCATAAAGCAGGGAGACTGTAATAATTGTCATTATGGAGTATTGTTTATAGAATTTTGAGAAAAATAATGAATTTTTGAAAAGGTTGTGAAATAAAAAAAATGTGGAAAAAGTGAAGCACTGTGAATACTTTCTGGATGCACAGTATGTGTTTAATTAGATGGTATGTGCCAATAAAGATCTACATGAATGGTAGGTCTCTTGGATTCCCAGCAAAACATTACCTAAACAATCACATGCCTCCACTGTTTCCTTCTTTCCGTAGTGCTTTTCGTAAACACTAACAACTACATACCGTGAACACTTTGCATTATTTGGAGTGCCATTTTGGAGATGCACTCACTCAGTTGTCCAGTTCTCACAATTTAGCCCTTATCAAACACATGAACTCCGAGAACAACTTAGATAAACTTACAAACATTTCCAATGAACGAGCAGTAACAATAAGAATTAAAATATTTTAATACAGACATCCCTAGCAGTCTATTGCAATCTATATAACCAACTTTGCTGATATTCAATGCTATATAATGACATTTCTTATAAATAAACATCATGAAGAGGGTCATGTATGTAACAAGCGAATTACTCTTAATAAGCTAGAGAGCTTGCAAGGTAACACGAGTTTAATTCTGCTCCCGTTAGGTGTCGCCACAGCGGATCATCCATCACAATGCCACCATGTCCTCTTCATCTGCCTCTTTCAATCCAACCACCTGCATGTCTTCCCTCACCACATTCATAAACCTCCTCCCTTACCTTCCTTTTTTCCTCCTACCTGCCGGTTTCATACTCAGCATTCTTCTTCTGAAATACCACATGTTCTAACTGCACATGACCAAACCATCATAATCTAGCCTCTTTTACCTTGTCTCTAAAACATCTTACCTGCACCGTCCCTTTAATCAACTCATTTCTAATCCTGTCCATTTTCGTCACTGAAAAGAAAATCACATCTACAAGTTTGCCACCTTTAGCTCCACCTCCTTTCTTTTTGTCAATGGTAATACTGTTACAATATACTAATATATTACCTCACATTTGTCAAGCAATAACTCAGATCCTTATGCTTGCCCATTTTTCTTTCTTCCAACACATCAACTTTAAGAACTGACTATTCCCCTGCTAGATAATATCTCCTTCTCTCTTTTACTGCCATTCTAACAAAATCATCATTATTCACCTCTCAGTACATTTCATCTTATAGTTGATGTACATATATAGCAAATGTAGAACAGAAATTTCAAGTCGTTATGGATAAAAAGCCAGCTGGACAAGCACATTTTTCTAAAGCAGTAAGCAATTTCATAACCCAAGTTTGACTCGCTCCTTTTTGACCATTTCAGTTCCTTTGGATAAAAACACAAACACAACTTTTATTCTGATGTGCTTTGGCAGTCAGACGTTAACTAAAAATAACTTTACAAATCTTATTGTGACCATAAATCTCAGTGTGAACATCAGAAACACAACAGAGCCATCTGCTGATGCTTTCATTCAGAGTTTAAATTAGTCTTGGTCAACCACTTAAACGTCCCACATGGCAAAAAAATAAATTAGAACAATGATTTTTTACCAATTAGCAGTCTGGAAGGCGGTTGAACACTTTGTGAAGAGCAGTGTTTTGCCTGCAGGCCGCTTGATGGATTTGTCTGGCCAGTACTATGTTATTGGAGATAACAGAGGAACAGAACTTTAAGAGAAGCTAAGATTTCTTCTTAGATAAACAACAATTTCCTTCCATGTGCCCTTTTTTTTTTTTTTGGAAAACATAAACATGAGGCTCTCAGGCTATGCCGTAAACATTTAGAAGGTCAAAGACCAAAGGTTACCATGCTGATCTGGCTGTTTCCGTCATTGTCACAGCTCTGAAGGGTCTGAAAGTGTACATAGGACAGCAATCTGAAGAGTAAAAGAATAAATTTTAATAAATAACCTTCACCTTCAGTAGGCCAGTTGTTATCTTGGCGGTGTGTTTGGGGTCGTTATTAAGTTGGAAAACTGCCTTGCAGAAGGTGAAGGTGATTGAGTGTGTCTCCAGACCTGAACCTTATTGAGCACCTGTGGGCATCCTCAAGCGGAAGGTAAAAAAGCACCATGTCTAACATCCAGCAAGGCAGTTGTTTTCTTGGCAGTGTGTTTGGGGTTGTTATTATGTTGGAAAACTGCTGTTCGGCCAAGTTTCTAAAGGAAGGGCATAATTTTCTGCTTCAGAATGTCACAGTACATGTTGGAATCCATGTTTCCCTCAAAGAACCTCAGCTCCACAGTACCAGCAGCACTCATGCAGCCCCAGATCATAATGCTTCCACCACCATGCTTGACTGTAGGCACACAATTTTCTTGGTACCCCTCACCAGGGCATCGCAACACATGCTGGACACCATCTGAGCCAAACAAGTTTGTCACAGGACATGGTTCCAGTAATTCCTGCTCTTGGACAGGTTGTCTTCAGCAAACTGTTTGTGGGCTTTCCTGTGAGCCAGCTTCATAAGAGGCTTCTTTCTGGGAAGACAGCCATGCAAACCGACTTGTTGCAGTGAGCAGCTTATGGTCTGAGCACTGAGCAGCAGACCTTCCGCTTCTGCAACCTCTAAAGTAATGGTGCAGCGCTCACGCGTCTATTTTTTGAAGCAGCTTCTGCACCTGACGCACAGCATGAGAACCCGTTTTGGAAAACCTTTCAGTAACTCAGTTTCAGGGTGTTACTGATCTTCTTATAGCCTGGGTCATTTTTGTGGAGAGCAACAATTCTAATTCTCAAATCCTTAGAGAGTCTTTGCATGAGGTGCCATGTTGAACATCCAGTGGTCAGTATGAGAGAATTGTACTCAAAGCACCAAATTATAACTGCACTAATACAACATAGACAAATTTGTATGGTCCTGTCAAGCAGACACAAACATGATGAATAGGACATGCATGGTTAAACGACATACAGCTGTTATTGCTTACTCACTTTTGTTGGCAGTTATTTTGACAATAATGGCTGTATGTTGAGTTATTTTTAGAGGACAGTAAATCTGTACTGCTATACAAGCTGCACATTGACTACTCTATAATATATATAATAATATATCCAAGTTTCAATTTCTAGTAATTTGTGTATTATACAAAAAACGGGTGTACTCATTTTTGTAAGATACTGCACACACACACACACACACACACACACACACACACACACACACACACACCATTGTGATTATATATATATATATATATATATATATATATATATATATATATATATATATATATATATATATATATATATAAAGAGAGATCACAATGATTCAAGGCCAGAGAAATCTCCTCAAACCACACAATTGGCCGAGACACAGGTTATATAAAGAGCATTTTTTCACTCTGCGTGCTTCTGGCAGCTGCTGTTGCTCTCAGCTGTGGTTGTGTGTGTGTTCACTTTAAAGCTGGCACTGGAGAAATGGCCCAGAAAAAAGAACCCGCCGAATAATCATCTGGCCTCTCTGCTGCTATCAGACTGTCTCTGCCTGCTCCATCATGTATGGTATCCAAAGTGCAATTTATTTTTTAACCAAAGCTGCTTCGAGTTAATTCCATGACATGATAATAATACGGGTGAGATAAAGCTTTGAAGCCATCATGCCCACGAAAAGCATGTATTCAACAAATTAAAGAATTTTCCTTATATTGCTAATCACAGTCATAAATGCTGACACTCTAGAGGACAATAAACTTTTCACATCAATCTGTTTAAAATAAAGAATGTAGAATGTATTGTGATCAATACAATTTGTTGACAATTTGTCATACTAAATAAGAAATAAAAACAATCCACTGGATTTTGTGATTTGTGGTCATTCAGCCACAATGATGTTAGTAATTGTACAAATGAAGGTAAGGAGGTCTGAGTGAGGGTCATCCTAATACCTTGTATGTATATACACTGACCAGACTTAACTTTATTGCCACTGATCAGGAATAACGCTATGATCAGCTGCCTAATATTGTGTTGGTCCCCTTTTGCTGCCAAAAAATTCCTGACTCTTCAAGCATTAACAGAATTAACTTCTTCAACAATTTGAGCTATAGGGGCTCGTCTGTTGGATCGGACCACACGCCCCAGCCTTCGCTCCCCACGTGCATTAATCAAATCAAATCAAATCAAATCAAATCAAATTATTCATCACATACACATACATACAGGGAACGACATGCAGTGAAATGCTTTATACGACGGTCCGGCAAGAGGGAAATAGGGTGGGGAGAAAGAAAAAAAAGCAGATAAATAAAGTATAAAAACTATATAAAATAAAATATAAGGTATAAAGGATATATAAAGATATGTATGTAAACAAAGAGAAAAATTTATATACAAAGAAAATCCTTATGGCAGTAGACAGTGAAACAGTAAACAATGTGTACCAAAGTGTAAACAATAGACAATTTTAGTGGTGGGTTGTCAATAAAGTGTCCGTGTGCAGTATGGTGCGGTGTAAAGTGTCCATTAAGTGTCCGTGTGCGGTATGGTGTGGTGTAAGGGTCCGTAAATGTCCGTGTGCGGTATAGAGTGACCATAAAGTGTCCGTGTGCAGAATGGTGTGGTATAAAATAAATAAATATAAAGTGCACTTTGCTGTGCAAGTCCAGAGTTTAAAGTAACGTGGTGCGAGAGGTGAGGTATGTACAGAGAAGAAGTGTGATGATGGAGAGAGTGGACCAGCTTATTAGATCCTGGGTGTTTCCTGGTTTAAACACCGAATGGCCTGCGGGAAGAAGCTCCTCCTCATTCTCTCTGTGTTCGCTTTCACGGAGCGGAAGCGTTTCCCTGAATGCAACAAAGAGAAGAGTCCATTGTTGGGATGGCTGAGGTCCTTCACAATCTTCCTGGCTCTGGTCCGGCACCGTGTGCTGTAGATGTCGTGCAGGTCAGGGAGCTCGGTGTGGATGGTGCGTTCAGCTGAACGCACCACCCTCTGGAGGGCTCGTCTGTCCTGCATGGTGCTGTTCCCAAACCAGGAAGTGATGCTACCCGTCAGAACGCTCTCAATGGTGCAGGTGTAGAAAGTCTTAAGCACCTGAGAGGGTAGTTTAAAGTCCCTTAAGCGTCTCAGATGGTACAGACGCTGCCGGGCCTTCTTCACCAGGGTGTTAGTGTGACAGGACCAAGACAGATCCTGTGTGATGTGGACACCCAAGTATCGGAAACTGTCCACTCTTTCCACTGGAGTCCCACAGATGTTTAGCGGTTGGTATGACCGCTACCGCTTTGTGCTGAAGTCTACGATCAACTCCTTAGTTTTGCTGACGTTCAGGAAAAGGTTGTTCTCCTGGCACCATCTCTACAGGTTTTTAACCTCCTGTAGGTAGGCCGTCTCGTCGTTGTTTTTGATCAGGCCCACCACAACAGTGTCGTCAGCAAACTTGATGATGGTGGTGGAGCTGGATGTGGCCACACAGTCATATGTGTACAGCGAGTACAGCAGGGGGCTCAGAACACAACCCTGGGGAGCTCCAGTGCTGAGGGTGAGGGTGGATGAGGTGTGTTTTCCCACCCGTACGGCTTGTGGTCTGTCTGTCAAGAAGTTAGAGATCCATTGACACAGCGGCTGGCTGAGTCCCAGGACCTCCAACTTAGAGGTGAGTGTGGAGGGAATTATGGTGTTAAACGCTGAACTATAGTCCACGAACAACATCTTTGCATAATTCCCGTTTCTTTGGTCCAGGTGGCTCATCGTGGTGTGGAGGAGATGAGCAATGGCGTCCTCAGTAGATCGGTTCTGACGGTACGCAAACTGTAATGGGTCCAGTGTGTCTGGTAGTGATGCAGTGATGAAGTCTCTGACCAGTCTCTCGAAGCACTTCATCACTACTGAGGTCAAAGCTACAGGGCAGTAGTCATTGAGGCAGGCGGGCTGGGGTTTCTTCGGGACAGGAACAATGGTGGACTGTTTAAAACATGAGGGGACAACAGACTGTTCCAGGGAGCGGTTGAATATCTCGGTGAACACCGGTGCTAGCTGGTCAACGCAGGCTTTCAGAACCCGACCTGTGATGCCATCTGGTCCTGCTGCCTTCCTGGTATTCACTCTCTTGAATGCCCTCCTCACGTCATGCTCTGAGATGGTGAACGTGTTGACCTCTCCGGCTCTCTCGGCGTGCACGCTGGTTGTGCCGCTAGCGCCGCTAGCGTGGTTAGCTGCAGCCTCGAAACGAGCGTAAAAGGTGTTTAGCTCGTCTGCCAGAGAAGCGTCCGCATTCACCATTCTAGAAGATGGTGTTTTATAGTCCGTTATTGTCCTTTGTCCTTGCCACAGGCTCCTAGAGCCACCATGTTGAAAATGTGACACATGTTGAAACATGTTTAATGAGCCTCGGTCGCACATAACCCTGTCGCCGGTTCACCACTTTTCATTCCATGTACCACTTCTGATAGATACTGACCACTGCAGACTGGGAACATCCCACAAGAGTTTTGGAGTTGCTCTGACCCAGTCGTCTAGCCATCACAAACTTGTCAAACTCGCTCAAATCTATACGCTCGCCTATTTTTCCTGCTTCTAACACATAAATATTGTACAAAATGTTCACTTGCTGCCTAAATATATCCCACCCACTAATAGGTGCCATGATAAAGAGATAATCAGTGTTATTCACTTCACCGTTCATGATGTTATATGTTGTATGTATGTATATATATATATATATATATATATATATATATATATATATATATATATATATATATATATATATATATATATATATATATTTAAACCACATACCACATTTAAGGCATTTAGCACATGCTCTTATCCAAAGTGATGTACAAAAGTGCTTTGACATCTCTGGTAATAAATAAATCAACAATAGCTGACAGAAAAATCATCTTCCCAAAATGAAATAAACAAACAAATGGACGGCTAATTAAATGTGTATAACAAAATCAAATCTTGCTCAAGGTCGTGCATCAAGCAGTGTTTTTTGTCAGAACAGGGGATCTTGAGATGGAAAACAAAGATGTTGTTAGCAAGGAAAACACTAGCGCAAAGAGTGAGGTGAATCGTTAACTGAATGCTCATGCTGGTGAAATCAGCTGTTGTGCCTGTTTGAAAAGCGGCTTTTCTGTCAGGATAAGAGAGACAAAAGGAAAGTGGAGACAAAGGCCTTGTTGAGCGCTATTAGTCTCTAATAAGCAAATCGCAGCAGGAAAGCAATCAGGAAGTGATTATTTTTTTTCTAAGATAAAGGAAACATTCATCTTTGGCAGACACCTGGTACCAAATTACAAAGTGTGTGTGTGTGTGTGTGTGTGTGTGTGTGTGTGTGTGTGTGTATGTGTGTGTGTGTGTGTGTGTGTGTGTGTGTGTGTGTGTGTGTGTGTGTGTGCTTTTGTATCAGAATGTCTTCTGTATATGTGTAGCCTAAGTTTAAAATGTTTCTAATTCATCCCATACTTGTCTAATTTGTGTTGGTATAAGTATATAATGGACTAAGAGTTAACTAGAAAAGAGACAGACAGATTGACAGACATACACATACACACACAATTTTAGCTCAAAAAGTGATGTATTAGGATGCAATATAAAATAATGTGGGTTGCTGCATGCCACAAATAAACTGTTCTGTAGCAATCACATGTCCCACCTTTTTAAATAAATTCCCTACGGTTATCAATCTATACCAGCTGCTAGTTCCCATCAAACAGGGATCATTGTGTAGTGGTCCTTGTGTGGTCAATCAGAAAAATCACATTGTTTACTGTATGTCTGTGAATGACACAGCGAGTGAGTGAGTATTTGGTAATGTTGAGAGCAAATTGTGTGTGGATCCACAAAGCTTGATCTTCCCCAATTAAAGGCAAACGCTAGATTCTTTTGCGAAGAAACGACAAAGCTACACAGAAACCCTCCTGTTTTTTCATAAAGAACGGCACTGTTGCATAAAAACACTGCCGATATATTGTAAAAAGCCCCCCAAAAACAGCTATTATATGGACCAACTCCATGTTAATGGCATATATATATATATATATACATACATACACATACTGTGTTGGGCAGTAACGCGTTACTAGTAACTTTTTAAAGTAACTAATACTGTAACGCGTTACTTTTAAAAATAAAGTAACTTCGTTACCGTTACCGTATGGTGTGTTACCCGTTACTTTTATAAATGAATTAATTTGGGCTGAAGTGTAGACTACAGCCTAACTTGCTTACAGCAGCGTCACATTGTAGGATTGGTGGATAAACCACTGTAAACACGAAGAAGACGCACTGTGGGCGTGTCTCCGTTTATTCAGGTCTGTGCGTCAGTAATGGCGAGTCGAGGCGAGAGCAAGACGAGTTTCTCAAAGTGGAAATATGCTCATTATTTCACTTTAGTTGAGTATAAAGACAAAAACTTTCAAGTCAAATGTAAGCTGTGTCTTTCTGGTTCGAAGCTCGTATCTACTGCAAAAAACAGCAACTCCAATCTGTTGAAACACCTCCAGGACCTCCATGCCTGAGGAGCTAGAAGCTAGAAGCTAACCCGGTGTTCTGTTCTACATTGTTAATAGTTTTCATACTTCAGCTGTGAAAGGAACATTTTTAAGAGCTCAACACAACAGCAGAAGCCACTTTAGTTTTTGATTGTGAATATATTATTCAGCTTGTTTTGTTATTTATTTCAGAAATCCTTGTGATATATTCAGTATGTGCTGGTTTGACTTGAATAAAATAGTGTTTAAAAAATTACTGTGTGTTTAAGTCAGTTTTGTGTTTGTATAGACCATAACGCATAAAAGGGCATTAATAGGAACATTAAAGAAGGTTCTTTACAAAAAGTAACTAAAAAGTTACTTTTAACAGTAATGCATTACTTTTTGGTGTAAATAATCAACAAAGTAACGGAGTTACTTTTTGAATGGAGTAACGTGTAACTGTAACTAGTTACTATTTTTTAGTAACGAGCACAACACTGTGTATATATATATATATTTGTAGAGAGAGAGAGAGAGAGAGAGAGAGAGAGAGAGAGAGAGAGAGAGAGAGAGAGAAAGAAAGAAAGAAAGAACATTACAGTCTCTGTTTGTGTAATGGTCCAATACCGTTGTTCATAAACTAGCTTTTGTTTGGGAGGAAAAAAATAATGGTTTATGTACATTTCAAATCAGCAAAAAACTTGGATTTGTCCAATATTTTAGATCCTTTAGCTCAAACAAAAAAAAAAACTGATTGTACTAACGTAAAATCTTACAATACACAAAACATTAACAAGTTAATTTACCAATGTATGCTAAAAAATGTTTTATAAATAATACACAAAAATATGGGCAAAAGTTTGTGAACACCTGTGGACACCCAATCTTTTCTTATAATAACCTCCATTCTTCTGGGAAGATGTTCTCTAGATTTGAGTGTGTGCTCATGGGGATTTGTATAATACTAGATGTTATAATCGAGTATAACATCTTCCCAGAAAAGTTTATCATAACAGCAAATGTGAAATAAGATCTTCAAAAAGAACATAGCAATGTTATGTCCGCAAACCTTTGTGCATATACTGTGTAGCTCATGCAGTTCATGCAAATGTCCGACTACTCTAATTTCAATGCTTCAATACTAATTGCTGAAAGGTCTAACTTAAAAATGTTGGCCAAATTCAAAACCGAAATGCAAAATAATCCCCAAAGTCAGTGTGGCAGCTAATTTACTGCTAGCCAGCTAGCTGTGCACTTCCTTTGCTTTGTAACACTAAACTACACTGAGTAAACATGCCAAAACAGAATCAACATGCAGCCAGAAGACCGCAAACGATCGCTCATGTTTATTAAGCTGTACTGAAATATTTATACCATGCTTCTGTGTTGATCTGCTTCGTTCAGGCTACTGTGAAACATTTCATGCAATCAACCGCCTGAACAATCTGTAGTTACAAAAGGAGAAAAAAAAAACATTCAGCCACGAATGATTCAAAAACTCCAGGGGATGTGATATGAGTCATGTGATGCGTCTCCCACGGCTCACACTTTTTTTTTCCCCAGTAACTTTAGGCAGAAAAAGTGAAGGAAAAATAACAGTGTTGCACGGCATGAATTAAAAGAGTCGAGTCAGAAGCTGTGAAATAGAAGAGTTGGTATTGAGTGGATGAACGGCCTACACACAATGTTCATTCCCAGAAAACAGAGGTAAAGAAAAAAAAAACATTATACAGAAAAACATTTGTAATTACGTGTGTGTGTGTGTGTGTGTGTGTGTGTGTGTGTGTGTGTGTATAATATACAGTAAGGAAAATAAGTATTTGAACACCCTGCTATTTTGCAAGTTCTCCCACTTAGAAATCATGGAGGGGTCTGAAATTGTCATTGTAGGTGCATGTCCACTGTGAGAGACATAATCTAAAAAAAAAAAATCCAGAAATCACAATGTATGATTTTTTTTAACTATTTATTTGTATGATACAGCTGCAGATAAGTATTTGAACACCTGAGAAAGTCAATGTTAATATTTGGTACAGAAGCCTTTGTTTGCAATTACAGAGGTCAAACGTTTTCTGTAGTTTTTCACCAGGTTTGCACACACTGCAGGAGGGATTTTGGCCCACTCCTCCACACAGATCTTCTCTAGATCAGTCAGGTTTCTGGCCTGTCGCTGAGAAACACGGAGTTTGAGCTCCCTCCAAAGATTCTCAATTGGGTTTAGGTCTGGAGACTGGCTAGGCCATGCCAGAACCTTGATATGCTTCTTACAGAGCCACTCCTTGGTTATCCTGGCTGTGTGCTTCGGGTCATTGTCACGTTGGAAGACCCAGCCTCGACCCATCTTCAATGCTCTAACTGAGGGAAGGAGGTTGTTCCCCAAAATCTTGCAATACATGGCCCCGGTCACCCTCTCTTCAATACAGTGCATTATGACCCAAAAGTTCTATTTTGTTCTCATCTGACCACATGACTTTCTCCCATAACTCCTCTGGATCATCCAAATTGTCATTGGCAAACTTAAGACGTGCCTGGACATGTGCTGGTTTAAGCAGGGGAACCTTCCGTGCCATGCATGATTTCAAACCATGACGTCTTAGTGTATTACCAACAGTAACCTTGGAAATGGTGGTCCCAGCTCTTTTCAGGTCATTGACCAGCTCCTCCCATGTAGTTCTGGGCTGATTTCTCACTTTCCTTAGGATCATTGAGACCCCACGAGGTGAGATCTTGCATGGAGCCCCATTCCGAAAGAGATTGACAGTCATGTTTAGCTTCTTCCATTTTCGAATGATTGCTCCAACAGTGGATCTTTTTTCACCAAGCTGCTTGGCAATTTCCCCGTAGCCCTTTTCAGCCTGGTGGAGGTGTACAATTTTGTCTCTAGTGTCTTTGGACAGCTCTTTGGTCTTGGCCATGTTAGTATTTGGATTCTTACTGATTGTATGGGGTGGACAGGTGTATTTATGCAGCTAACGACCTCAAACAGGTGCATCTAATTTAGGATAATAAATGTAGTGGAGGTGGACATTTTAAAGGCAGACTAACAGTTGTTTGAGGGTCAGAATTCTAGATAGACAGGTGTTTAAATACTTATTTGCAGCTGTATCATACAAATAAATAGTTTAAAAATCATATATTGTGATTTCTGGATTTTTTTTTTAGATTATGTCTATATATATATATATATATGTACATGGGTTGGAGTGGAAGATCTTGAGTGGCCTGCTATAGAGCTCTGACCTCAAACCTATTGTACACTTTTGGGATGAGTTAGAACAAAAAACTCTCCAGGCATTCTTCTTCTGCATCAGTGCCTGACTGTACGTACACCCTTGTGGCTGAACGAGCACAAATCTCCAGAAGCTCACTCCAAAATCTAGTGGAACATCTTCGCAGAAAAATTGGAAGTTATTATAATCGCAATATAGCACTTAATATAGAACGGGATGTTCACAAATCATATGATCAGGTGTCCATAAAACTATTGTCCATATAGTGTATATACAAAATGTAGAATGTGCTCCTATGTTATGTTACTTGTGTCTCTTTGCCTCTCAGTCAGTCATTAGGTGTCCATGTTGTCTTTAAACTATGCTACATGATGGTTTATATTCAATAGCGATTATATTATAAGTATTATTATTATCTTGTGACCATTCTGTGTGATTTTTTGTTGAACAGCCAGAATTACTCTCTAATAAGGATATATGGTCAATTCTGACAAAATTACAATCAAAAGAATGATACATAAACGCTCACGTCAGACGTCTTTCTCACATGTCAGAAGTCTTAGTAATTCAGTCACACTTAAACACAATCCTTCACGGTTGGGCAAAAAGACGACTGGGACACCTGCTCGAGCTCAGATCACGCAAAACCCATGAAACCAAGTAACAGATATCGGCTTTCTCCTGCCTTTGAGGCAGCGCTACAAACACTTCGAGGCTCTTTCCCCTGACATCCTTCATGTGATACTTTCATAAAGGGCTATCACAACACAGTAAATCTCTCCCTGCTGTCCGAAAGCAGGATATGAACATCGTTTGTTTGATGGTTCCGGAATCTCTCTGAGAAATTAAACGTGAAGGATTAGTCCTCGAATACTGTGACGAGAAAGCGAAGAAAAACATCGATAAATCATGAGAGGACATAAAAATAATGAATAAAATAAAAATGACACGACATGAATTTTGGTCCAACAGGTATTTTTTTTTTTCTTTTCCAAGTGCGTAATGAGGTAACGTGAGGCTAAAGATCTAAAGATCGTTGCAATAATGTCTATAAGTCTGACACTTAAGAGCAACAATACATAGGAATGGTATTAAGCCATATGGAAGTGTCAAAAAGAGGCTTTTTGAAGAACTGCATGGAAAGTCCCCTCGCTGGAAAGTCCCTCCGCTAAACGTGACAGATTGCCAAGGCAGAAAATCGGGGGGGGGGGGGGGGGGGGGGGGCAGACTTTTGCCCTTCGGCCAAGAAACACACTGCATATTACATTACATTAGCCTGTCGCTTTGGACACATGGGGTCACGCATGCGCTGCTCCAGCTCTATAAAACAAACCCACATGCTAAATGTATTTCTGGGGTTATATAAGGCCTGCAAATTTTACACACACACACACACACACACACACACACACACACACACACACACACACACACACACACACACACACACACACACACACACACACACACACACACACACACACACACCTGAGGTAATGGACAACAGGAGGCACGTTAATCCCAGACATTCGAGTCTTTCAGAGCGCCTGCATATGGAGGCAATGTGGCCAGGCAGGAACAGGAAGCGATTCCGTAACAACACAGAGGCTGAGACAATACACTCATTGTGCCAAGAAGAGAGCGAGAAGGCGAAAGGTGAAAAGGTTACGAACTCCCGGCTCTGACTCAAACACTTCAATCAACACAGGAACTTTTTGGAGAATATATTTCCTATTTGTACTAAACCAATTTTCAGACCCTTTTACATCACAAAGCTGTCCAGGTCTTAAAACTGATTGGTCAAAAGGTTTGTTTTCTATAAAAGCAGCTCTGACAACTAATCCCAGACATTTTAATGTAAATGACCCTGAATTTCCTCTCACTCATCCCAGGCCCTGGTTGCTCTACATTATTTTAATAAATCACACATTTACGGTTTAGAGCTATTCAATAAATCTTTCTGGCATGTGTTGTTAATTTAGGACGTCTGCTGTTCTCCTAAGCTACTAAATGTTGAAGTAAAGATTCAACACTATATAGGCAAAAGTATTGGGACACCTTACTACGTCCCAGGCGTCCTTGACCACACATCAGTACCGGACTTTACTAACACCCTTGTGGCTGAATGAACACAGATCTTCAGCAGCACTCTCCAAAATCTAGTGGAACATCTTCCCAGAAGAGTGAAGGATATTATAAGAGCAAATGGGGAATAAATGTGGAATGGGTTGTTCAGAAATCTCATACAAATCTTATGATTGGTTGGTTGGTCTGTCTGTCTGTTGATCCACATATCAATAAAAAAATATCAATTTCACATTTACAGCATTTGGCAGATGTCCATATCCAGTGCAACCTTAATCTTATTCATACAACTGAGCAGCTCTTAGGTTAAGGGCCTTGCTCAGGGACCCGAGAGTGGCTGCTTCGTCTGTCTGGGAAAACAGCTGGGAGTCGTCCCTTATAATTATATTGCCTGATGAGGTTGGTGAATAGAAGCTTCAGAAATCTGAGATCATTCCTCCCAACAGAATCTCTCCAAGTCCTTAAAATGTTTCTCTTCAATTCACCCAAACAGGTTTTCTATATGGTACAATTGAGGGAATAGAAAAAAAAGCTTGATTTACCAAGGGTGCCACTGTTAATAGAGAAGACTTTAAGTAGACACCCGTCTGGGATAATACATTGATCTCTGCCCTCTGCTCCAGTGTAAATGTAAAAATGCATTGCACAGATGTGCATTTACTCTGTACATGACACTTCTTATAACCAAGTTAAAGAGCTTTAAATCCTACCCCTACACTAGGGGGAAAGTGGATCAAATGTAATAACGCATTCAAAACCCAGCACATTGGGGGAAAAAAAGAAGCACTGGTATCGCTCAAGATTCCAGGAGTCTACCGGAGAGCTGGCTTTAATAGCAGGACAATTCAATTCTCACAGAGATCCATTCTCATCATATAGATTCAGTATCCCGTCATAATGAACTCATTCTTTTGATCTACAGTTTGCTTCAGTCCTTCATTTCTAACCACAGCTTGCGGTTCATTTCAGAGAACGCCGCTACTAGTCGAGCAGCTCTGACTTCAAAATTCCCAAAAGGTGGTAGTAGCTTGGTGGTTAAAGCATTAGGATCCAAAAGTTGTGAGTTCGAACCCCAGCCACACCAAGCTGCCACTCTTGGGCCCCTGAGCAAGGCCCTTAACCCCATATCTGCTTAGTTGTATGAATGTGATAAATGTACGTTGCTCTGGATAAGACTGTCTGCCAAATACTGTAAATATTGTATTTATACTGAAGTGATGAAGAGACAGAAAGAATGAGATTAAATATTTTAGTGGGAACGCTTAACGTAGCTTTGTGTGTGTCCTGGCAGGTTCTGTAGGGCACAATCCCTGCCTCACTGTTGCTGAGCGAGCAAGCAACACACACACACACACACACACACACACACACACACACACACACACACACACACACACACACACACACACACACACACACACACACACACCATCTGAGGACCTTCAATTGCCCTAATTATTAAGGCACCTATTTAATTCTGTGTGAAAACTAATCTTAATCCAGACCTTAAAACCTGAATTAAATTTTTTTTTTATTAAGTTGTTGTAATTTTAATAAAAATCCTATTGGGGACCAAACAAATGTCCCTACAAGGTACAAAAACGTCAACTCTTCATTACCAAACTTGTATTGCCATTATGACGAAGGCAATGCAGTGTTAAAAATAAACTTGACTTCAACCTTATTCATCAAATGAAAACCTTTCTGCTGTTTTCTATTTTCATTTCATTTATTATTTTTTATTACTTAAAACTTGCAGTAAAAAGGAGCAGTTACAAGTCACAAGGTCAAAAATGTTAAATATGTCTAACTTGCCTCCAAACAAGATATAAAAACAGGCACAGAGACACAAACAGACACACACACTCACTCACAAACACACACTCACTCACTCACAAAGACACACACAGAGAACGAGAGAGAGAGAAATTAAGGTCATCCCAAACAAAGAGCACATGTTGGAACTCCAGGTGCTGCGCTAACAGACTGATGGACTGCCGGGAAGGAAAGTGTGCGTTGGTCATGTAGCCTTAAACTATTCTTTGTCTCTTTGAGTGTTACGCTGCTATAAACTCTGCGACCCTGACGATGGAGTTTACTTTCTATCTTTCCGATTTCAGACGTCACAAAGCATCGCAGACGTTTCTTGAAAAATGTGAAATGTCCTTAAAGGCCGCTGTGCGGTTATAAATGTAATGCTACGAACACGCTAACCAACTGACATACTACCAGAACACCTAATGAGGCAGGCCTAGCATAAATACACTAGCATTACGAAAATTAGGAGTAGGCATTATGACAATCTTATATTGGGGATGATTTAAATAATTACCATCTATTGTCAGAGCGAAATTATTCACTATCACTATTCACTATACTACCAGTATACAAAAATAAAAAGAATAATAGGAATAACAAAGGAAATAATAATCCTCAAATTAAATAATAACTGCTACTACTAATAATACACCTAATTACATAGCACCTTTTACATAAAACACAACTCGAAAAGCTTCACAAAGATGGATGGATGGATGGATGGATAGAATTAAATACATTAAAAAAGAAAAGGATGGATGGATGGATGGATGGATGGATGGATGGATGGATGGATGGATGGATGGATGGATAGATAGAAAGGTACTTTATATTTGTCTCATGTACTTTACAGTTCTGTGAAATTCTTTCTTCACATATCCCAGAGATGTTAGGAGCATGATACAACGCCCATGGAGCACTGATCGTTAAGGGCCTTGCTTTAGGGCCCCAAGAGTGGCAGCTTGGCGATACAGGGGTTTAACCCCTAACCATCTGATCAGTAGCTCAGTGGTACCAATTTGCCCCATGGAAAAAAAACAAAAAAAACAATGAACTGCTAAACTAATAAAACAATAATAATGCAACATAACGCAAAGTTTAAAATAAAAAAAAAAAGAAAAAGAAAGAAAGAAAGAAAAATAAATGAACAAGCAGAAAATTCAACTTTAAAACCATTAAGGAATAAAGAAAAATAGAATCAATAAATAAACAAACTTATGCACATGCAGAACATTTTTAAACATTATTTATACATAATGACATACTTCAGCATTTTTTTCTTGTTGGTAACACAGCACGTGTTACAGCCTAAGCTGTTTCAGTTCTCAGTTGGCTCATCCAGCTCGCATGCTCCCAGTCAGAAATGCACAGCAACCAATAATAATCAGTTCTTTAGCCTGCATTTCTTTTGCATTGTGTGTTTGTCGACAAGTCAATATGACTTAAAACACCTGAAGGCCCTAAAACATTGGTGGCTTCAAAGATTTTTTTAAAAACAGGCAGGGTGCGAATACTGATTGCAAAACACCCAAAAAAGGGCAAGACTGAGGAAAAACTAACAAATACAGTGCCTGTGATCATTTTAGAAACACTTGGTCTTTTAGGGTATTTGAGACACATGCATCTTTTGTTTCTATCTAACCAACCAGGGTAAAAGACAAACACACAAAAATGATTGATCTAGTGAATCACTGGATGAAAGTACAAATTAAAAATTTTTGCCTCCGACAGAAGAACCTATGAGACGAATATGTTACAGACTGCCTCACACCCATAGTCAAACATGGAGGTAGAAGCTCAATGGTTTGAAGTAATTTTAAAGCCAGGAAGGTTTGAGACTTATACCAGGTGTAAGCAGAACCAGTATGGCTACCGCTCCATACCTCAACACTATGCAAGTCCAGGTGGACTGCAGCTAATTGGACCCGATTTCAGCATACATCAAGACAATGACCCGAAGCATACATCCAAGCTCTGTAAGCACTATTCAGAAAGCAGAAAGTCACCTGGAGTGTCATCTATCACGGAACGGCCTGCACAGTCACCACACCTAAATACTGATGAACTGGATTGCTAGTTCTCTCAGCACAACTGGTGCCACGTGAATATGATGTATCACAACGCCACAGAGACCGAGGCGTGTCCTGAGAGTCACGTAAAATACAGATTAACATGGCAGAGGTAGAGCTGCATCCTTCTGGAGACAGAACAGGAAAATAACATCTGGTTTAAGTTCTTTTTTTTTTTTGCACTACAAAGACCTGTTTGTGAAGGGGCCATGTGCTAGAATTTAGAAGGCATTTAAGTAAATTCATGATTTGCTGTGTGCAAAGAAATAAACGCGAACTATCTGTACCTTATTGTATTGTATAACATTATATTTTTTTCGATTGATACGTATTGCATTGAATCGCATGAAACCGAAATCAGATCGCAGTGCAGGCTAATGGGGCGAATCGTAACACATCATATGCTGCTTCATATGTATCTTTCAAGGTATCGTATCGTTGACTTCTCATCGAGATCAGTTATGGAGATGTATGTTGCCCAATTCATTTCTTCGGATGAAGAAAGTGTGCAGGAATTAATTCCTGAAAGTGAATGTCAATTCCCAATTGCATTAAACCTTCGGCTGTTTCTCACAGCACCATGCTAAGCTGTCCACAGGAGTGTGACGGTAACGCGTCCTTAGACTGAAAGGGACGGTTTCTTTTTGATGCCACTGACTGTTTTTCAGAATTAAGTATAAAACACCATGAGTGTTAATATAAATTAAAACGACTTACTGCTAACAACAGGAGCTCTGTGTTTTTGTTCTTAAATTCCCCCTGCATTCTGATTTGCATAAACATTACGCCGATTAGCATTCAATTCATGTCAGCAACATAAGCATTTTCTGTCTGAAGTGTTCCCTTGAAGCTTTTTAGCCATTAGCCGTTCGTTAAACACAAGGACACAATGCCGAGACAGTCAAAAACTGCGTGGGTCTTTTTTTTTCTTTTTTTTTGTTTGATTTAGCTACAGTGCAGACAGTCAGCGGTGCTGCAGACACCACCAGGAGAGAGTCAAATTTGTCTGGACTATGGGCATATGGAGATGGCAGGTGGCTGCTTATGCCAGGGCTGGTGCTAGTTCACCCCACTGGGGACTACATAAAAGACATATTCTCTCTCATTGACAATCACAACGACTGTATAGCAGCTACAAAAGAATAAAACTTACAGTACAGCAGAAATCTTAAACTTAATGCTTTAAAATCCTCTCATCTTAATGCTATGGTCAGGCCTGGAAAACCTTGAACAGTAGCTTATGGTTACATATGATCATCAGTATATCGAGTTTTTTCAACTTTAGTATATACAGTATCTTACAAAAGTGAGTGCACCACTCACATTTCAGCAACCATTTTAAAATCCTCTCAAGAGACATTATTAGAAATGAAACTTGAATATATTTTAAAGTAGTCAATGAGCAGCTTATGTAGCAGTACAGCTCTACTGAAAATAACAACATAGAGCAATTATTGTCAAAATGGCTGGCAACAAAAGTGAGGACACCCTGAGTGAACATATCTAAACTCTGTTTAAAAAGTGTTAATATTTTGTGTGAGCGCCACTGTTATCTTGCACTGCCCTAATCCTCCTGGGCATGGAATTCACCAGAGCTGCACAGGTTGGTGCAGGGATCCTCTTCCACTCCTCCATTATGACATCATGGCTTTCACCTTACGCTTGAGGATTCCACACAGATGCTTAATAGGGTTATGGTCTGGAGACTTGGCCACTCAATCACCATTAGGTTCAGCAAGGCAGTTGTTTTCTTCACGGTGTGTTGGGGTTGTTTTCATGTTGGAAAACTGCCTTCTGACCAGTTTCTGAAGGGAGGGAGTCATGTTCTGCTTCAGAATCTCACAGTACATGTTGGAATCCATGTTTCCCTCAATAAGTACCAGCAGCACTCATGCAGCCCTAGAACACGATGCTACCACCACCATGCTTGACTGTAGGCAAGACACAATTTTCTTGGTACTCCTCACCAGGGCATCACCACACATGCTGGACACCATCCTTGCCAAACAAGATTATCTTAGTCTCATCAGACCACAGGACATGGTTCCAGTAATTCATGTTCTTGGTCAGGTTGTCTTTAGCACACTGGCTTTCTTGTGAGCCAGTTTCAGAAGAGGCTTCCTTCCAGGATGATGCTATGCAAACAGACTTGTTGCAGTGTGTGGCGTACGGTCTGAGCACCACAAAGCGGACCTTTCTCTTCTGCAACCTCTAAAGAAATTTTGGCAGCACTTATGCGTCTGATTTTTGAAACAGCTTCTGCACCTGACACACAGCACGAAGACTAGACTTCTATCATTTTAATAACTCAACTTTGACCCTTGCAAGGCCTCTTTATGGTGAAAACCTTCTTGGGGTCACTTAGGGTGTACTCACTTTTGTTGCCAGCAATTTTGACACTAATGGCTGTACACTGATCAGGCATACACTATGACATAACTTTATGAACAGTAAAGTAAAAAACACTGACTATCTCTTCATCATGGCACCTGTTAGTGGGTGGGATATATTTAGGCAGCAAGTGAATATTTTGTCCTCAAAGTTTGTGTTTAAAGTAGGAAAACTGGGCAAGCGCAAGGATGTGAGCGAGATTGACAAGGACCAAATAGTGATGGGTGTTACCGGTTTGCAGTGGTCAGTATCATATCAAAAGTGGTCCAGGCAAGGTACAGTGGTGAACCAGCGACAGGGTCATGGGCGGCCAAGACTCACTGAATCACGCGGGGGTGAAGGCTGACTCGTGTGGTCCAATCCAACAGACGAGCTCCTGTAGCTCAAATTGCTAAAATGCTCAACAGGTCAGGACTGTTTTGGCAGCAAAAGGGGGACCAACACAACATTAGGCAGGTGGTAAAAATGTTATGCCTGATTGGTGGTCATAATGTTATGCCTGATCGGTGTATGAATTACAATTTGTAGACACATGATTCAATGTGGAGTGTCCACGTGGAGATTTGTGCTTATTTAGACACAAGGCCGTTAGTAAAGTCAGGTACTGCTGTTCCAATTCATCCCAAAGATGAACAATAAATTTCAGGCCAGAGCTCTATAGCAGGCCACTCGAAATCTTCCACTACCAGGAGCATTGTCTTCTAGTCCAAGTGAGGGGAATATTTAATGCTGCCACATCAAAAGACATCCTATACAGTTGTGTGTTTAGCGATAACAGTTTGAGGAAGAACCACATATTACTGGAAAAGTGCTTTTGTCTATATAGTGTCATCATATTGCACAGACCCAGAAGCTCTCGTTCACAAAACGAGAGGCAAAACTACCAGTTACCTCTTCTACCCTTCACTATTGTCTTCAGTAGTGGTAGCTTCGAACAAATGGCTTTGGTCTTGGGGGAGAAAACTGATGTTTTTGAAGAAAAAAACCCTAAAGCAGAACATGCAAACTCAGCAAGCACATGAAAAACCCCAGACCCCAGAGGTGAAAAGCAAGCCTGTGAGTCTGATATTATGTAAAATTAAACAGTGCAACGAAAACACTTGCATACAATTTTTTTGCAATCACTTCTTACTCTTAGACACTGGACTTACCAGTACAATTTATGACATTTTATTTACATAGTATTTCTTTATAAAAAAAAACAAAACAATGAGAGCAAATGTAAATGGCGCATGTGATTTGTATAGGATTAGCAAACAACAATAAAAAGGGTTGCAGGCAAGGTTTGCTAGGACAAAGGCGTGGGTGTGATATATGCTGTCTCGGAGATAGAAAACCGGAGGCTAGACACTTCTCTTACTTGTTAGCTCCATTAAGCCTGTAGCTCCAGTACAAAACTATAGATGCAAGCTGCAAATGCTGAACACTGGTTGATGGACTGCATGTGGGGTTACTGGGAAACTGTGTACACTTTTGTTGTGCCATCGTTAATAATGGCTGATTCTGGAAACGAACCCTGATCGCTTCATGTTCCTCTGTGTAGATACAAAAAGTGGCTTAAAAAGACAGCGCTGCTATTAAAGTGTACTGTGAGATCCGGTCTCACCCATGCTGTTCGGCTCTGGCAGATCTGTAAACCAGAGAGATAGAGAGAGAGATGAATGTCTGATGGACGAGGCTGATGGAAGCCTGTGAGCGAAAGTTAAGATCTAGAGGTAGCGTCTCACCGGTCTGAATTATCTAAATACAATGCATCATCATTTGGCCTGCAAACAGACTAATGATAGTTCTGATCAAAAAACAGGCACAGGCAGAGCCAAATCAGACTGAGCTAGACTGCAGACGTGGGGACATTAAGGATGTTGGGAGACTAATGACTGCAAACAGGATGAATAAAATAAATTTAAAAAAAGACACAAAAACTCGTCTATATCTTATTTTTGTGAGTGAGTAACATTATGCTAACCTGCTATACCGTGCTCACACATTCCCTAAACCACACTACACACATAATCCTAAAATACACATTCAGATAAACCCGGCACGTGCCAACAATCAATAATAAAAGTGCTCACACCCGGAGGATCGTCCCGATAGAAGACTTACAATCAAGTTTATACCTCAATCTGCTACGCATTCAGGACATTTTATCAATATTTATGACTGATGTAATCATGATGTTTATTTGTAATTATTGACGTAATATTTAAAATCTGTAGAAAATCTCAAAAGCTCCTATCAATCTTTATCAGTCGCAGGTCTTCACTTGAGGTCACCAAAGGTGCTAGATGGTAGCTAGTTCTGGGTTTAAGGCTCTGGGTTATTGATCAGAAGGTCGCTGGGTTCAAGCTCTGGTATCACTAAGCTGCCACTCTAGGGGCCCCTAAGCAAGGCCCTTAACCTTTAGTGCTCCAGGGGTGCTGTATCATGGCTAACCCTGCACTCCCAGCTTTCTAACATTGTGGGGATATGCAAAGAAAGAATTTCACTGTGCTGTGGAAGTAAGTGAAACAAAAATTGTTGCATGAGCAGCCATGTTGATTGGTTGTCACTTGCTGGACATTGAGTTGGACTTCACTACATGAGTTCCTGAGGAGAAATTCTGAGATTTTCTTTGTTTTTTCCAAGTTTTTCCCCTCTCATCACAGAAGCATTCCCATGTCCTGCATAACACCATGCAATTTCTTTCTTACATCATAGTGCATTTGAATAATATCTCCTCAGTGTGGTTCATCCGAGCGGGTGGGTTTCAAAACAACTACCCCGAGCTCGTCTGAGTGACTGCAGCAAGAAAGCCTTTTCGACCCTGAATTGACCCGACTGCAGGAAGTGAACCAAATCTGCTGTGCTGCAGGCTGGGTTTTATTTTTTTCTTTCTTTGATGCAAGCTGCTAAACTGACATGTGAGACACAAAGTGCTGCTAGCGACAGGGCTGAAGTGCTTGAACACAATGTGCTTTGGATGAACAGAAAAAAAGAATGTACATGTTGGCTATGGTGTTTCATCATATTATTTAGTACTTATTATTATTAGTGTACACTCGGCCTGTGGTATCGAGTTGAGCTGCATGATTTGTAAGTGTCCTTGCCAAATGTTGGTTGTTTTTTTCCTGCCTATATTTTCCCCATTGACCCTGTGTTTTGTTTTGTGTTTTTTTCCCCATTAAACCACACATCAGCTTTTTACATAAGCTTTCATAAACTATGTAAATATTGAACAAGCTCTATCTTTAGCTGAATGTGACTTTTAATTCTAATTGTATTCGTTTTTTCAGAAGATAAAACACAAATTTTTTTTTTTTTTAAGCAATAATAATAAGTAAAGAATTTGCTTTGGAAAATATGTCGTGTATTGTACTGAGAAAGCACAAAAAAACAACAACAAAAAAACCCAAAAAATTATATATATATATATATATAGATAGATAGATATAGATAGATATAGATAGATATATACACAGTACAGACCAAAAGTTTGGACACACCTTCTCATTCAAAGAGTTTTCTTTATTTTCATGACTATGAAAATTGTAGATTCACACTGAAGGCATCAAAACTATGAATCAACACATGTGGAATTATATATGGAATTATATACATAACAAAAAAGGGTGAAACAACTGAAAAATGTCATATTGTAGGTTCTTCAAAGTAGCCACCTTTTGCTTTGATTACTGCTTTGCACACTCTTGGCATTCTCTTGATGAGCTTCAAGAGGTAGTCACCTGAAATGGTCTTCCAACAGTCTTGAAGAAGTTCCCCGAGAGATGTTCGGCACTTGTTGGCCCTTTTGCCTTCACTCTGCGGTCCAGCTCACCCCTAAACCATCTCGATTGAGTTCAGGTCCGGTGACTGTGAAAGCCAGGTCATCTGGCGCAGCACCCCATCACTCTCCTTCTTGGTCAAATAGCCCTTGATGCCTTCAGTGTGACGCTACAATTTTCATAGTCATGAAAATAAAGAAAACTCTTTGAATGAGACGGTGTGTGTGTGTATATATATATATATATATATATATATATATATATATATATATATATATATATATATATATATGCCTGCATCTGCTTGGTAGCAGAATTATATAAATAAATACAAATTTGTAATAATCTGATAATCTTACCTGAGGCCTCAGTATTAAAAAGACAATTCATTTGCACTATTGCAAATCTTCTGTACTGGTCGGTGCTGCAGTGTCACTGTGTCCATTGTCTCACTGTCTTATGTTGTTCTTTGCATTGAAAGTGGATTTTATGTCATGTTCCAGTTAGTTTTTGTGTAATTCTGTGTTTTGTGTTCATTTTTGATTATTTCTGGTGTCTTATGTCCTTGGTCCTAAGGTACCGTTTCATTTTACTGTATTTTGTACGCTACAGTATATGGTTGGACTGGCATTAAAGCCTACTTGACCTGGGTTTCTAATCAAATTATTATTAGTAGTATTTTGTGTTTTTGTGGGCCTGTTTATTTAATAAGGTAAAATTGGCAGCATTGTAAGTAAATCTTTTTTTGTTTATTGGCTGAACATTATAATCAGCACCTGTTATTGTCATTTCTGGCAGGTTGTTGGTAAGCTGGAGATACAGGAGCCTGTCTGAGATGCTGCCGGCTTTAAATCTTACCCATCTCAGGTAAATAAATTGTTTGTGACATCCAGTTATTTTCATCTCAAATATTAAATTTTTGGACACAAGACATGACAGTAAAACAAAAGCAGGAGCATTATTATGTCCAGACAACATCACTGCAGGGAACAAGGAGACACTGAGTGAACCTGAGGGAAAAGGGAATAAAAACTATACAGATCGAAGCAAAGGAAGCCAGAAGAACTAAGGGGTTCCTGGACTGTGAGTAACCGGGGGCTACCATGCCGACCTGGTTGGCTGGCGCAGATCCCAGAATGCCACTGAGGCTGTATCGAACGCATGCAGCTGCACTCCTGCCCATTAAAACCCCCAGCTATTAAAGGAAAGCCAGAGGGACAGCGCTGCTTATTAGCCACCCTGCCGGGTTCGAGGGCTGCGCTTCCACTCGGGCCGCCAACAAAAGAGCTAAATTTAGCTCAGTGCAGGAACTAGGGGGTGTTGGGAAAACAGACTTTACAGACAAACAGAAAACTAGAGCACAGGAAATGTATGTGATTTCTTTTTTTATGATAGTGTCTTGTCACATTCAGAGAGGACATAGCTCTCAAACGCATGCAGGAATGATAATACAGCATATTACCACATTACACATAAGCCAATGAGCCACATCATCAAAGAGTCACTTAATCCTGAGCTCACAACCAGCATTCAGGAGGAAACCCATAATCAGCACACCATTGAAAAACACTGGACATCATAGCCACAGATAGCAAAAGAGACGCTGAATATACATTAGCTTTAGCATAGGTTAATCGAAATAGAAAAAGAACTGTAAAGAAACTAAATCCACAATTGATACAAAAAGCCACAAAAAGCCTGCCTTACAGAGACACAGGTACATACTCAACCTCCTTTACATAGACACATGTACAGAATCAATTTCCTTCACTGAGACACACCTACAAAAACCACACCTCCTTCACTAAGCCTGACAAGCACACGTTCCACTTTTTTCCTCACACTGAAAGAAAAAGAATGCCATGCCTCCTTCTCAGACTTTACTTTATACTTTTCCTTGTTACATTATAGTCTTCTTCCGGCTTCTCCCATTAGGGGTCGCCACAGCGGATCATCCTTCTCCATACCCCCCTGTCCTCGACATCTGCCTCTTCAAACCAACTGCATGATAACTGTACTATAATGTTACATTATAGTACAGTCACAAATGAATTGTGAAACCCTTTCCCTGTGTCGGTACATGCAGTGTACCTATAAACAAATTTTGTATTAAAGCCATAAGGCCATGTTACAGACATGACATTGAAATGAAAGGTAAAGTTTCAAATAAAAGATACACACTGAAGTTATGAAATATCCCCTTAATTTTTCGGCCCTAGTGGCAGGAAAAAAGGGTAAACTTATCTGAAAGTGTTTATACGTAGAATTGAAGTACAACAGGCATACAAATAACTATCATTTACATTTACTGTACATTTATAGCATTTGTCAGATGCCCTCTTCAAGATCAACTTACACAGTGAACAGCTATGCTGTTAAGAGCCTTGCTTGGGGGCCCATGAATGGCAGCTTGGTGTGGCTGGGATTTGAACTCATGACCAATGTATTAAACAATGCCTTAACCATAGCTACCATCTCAATAATATTGCAATGCTGGCCTAAAGTAGAGCCAAAGTGTCTCAAGAATCGAGCTAGTGTTGTGTTTCGAATTAGTGTCACTTTGGAAAGAGAATAAACAATAAGCCAAAAAGTTCCTGCTGATCTAAAAAGGAGCCATGTTTCTGTGCTTTGGCCCAAAACAACACTGATGAGCTAAACCAGTCAACATTGCCATCATTTATTAAAGCCAGCTCCATCATGTTTCAACACAAAGACAACCTTTTATTTGCTCTCTATCCGTGTGTGTGTGTGTGTGTGTGTGTGTGTGTGTGTGTGCGCACACGTGTCTGTCTCTGTGTAAAACAAACACACACAAACATTGCAAAGCCATTACTAAAAGCTGTAGAAGCTAAGCCCGAAATACAAACAAGTCTCAACAGCCCTAGGCTTTGAAGGCTATTTCGGTTTCTGACCCCCAAACATCTGAGTGAGTGTGTGTGTGTGTGTGTGTGTGTGTGTGTGTGTGTGTGTGTGTGTGTGTGTGTGTGTGTGTGTGTGTGTATTTGTTTGGCTTCTTCAATCTCATCTATGATTTACATAATGAAAACCACTAACTCAGTACCATATCTGTCCATAAATTTGGATGGGACAGAGTCCACAATAGAGCACATTTTCATTCAGATGAAAAGTCGAATAGCTAACATAGCCACAACACAACCATACGATTTTTATTTTGGTTTTCTTGCTACTACTGTTCACTGTGTTGGATTTACCTCAGAAGTAGAAAGGGTTGAGGAAAATGTCCTGATTTTACAAGAATTGTGAGTTTTAGTTTGAGCATGAAGCAATAGTTTAACCTTGTAGTAGCTAGCTCGCTAGTAACCCATTCTATAGCTTTAATTGGGGACACAAAATGTATTAAATACTCTTTATCTAGCTTGGTAGAGCATGCCCACTCAGCAACCAGTGAAGCAAGTGATCTCTTTGGTTAACCTAGCAAGGTATCTGAGAAAGATAAGTGCAGTACTGTTTCTAGCTACATATACTATATTAAATCTAATTGCACAATTTTGCCTAGTAGTACTTATTGCTATTACATCATTTTGTAATCGTGTCACTCAGCAAAATCACGGAGTGTCGTATTTGTGTACGTGTTAGCAAAAACTAAATGCACCTAGAGGACAGCTTTGAAAGGTATCTGCCGCCTTACATAACTTTTTAAAATTAAGCTGGTGTAAATGGTGTACATTTGGCAACCCAAGTGCATCATTTTGAAAAGCCATCCTAATGTAATATACAACCACAGGCCCAAAGCAGGGAGGATATCAGCAGGGAAAAACTATGAGAGAGAGAGAGAGAGAGAGAGAGAGAGAGAGAGAGAGAGAGAGAGAGAGAGAGAGAGAGAGAGTGAGAGAGTGTGTGTGTGTGTGTGTGTGTGTGTGTGTGTGTGTGTGTGTGTGTGTGTGTGTGTGTGTGTGTGTGTGTGGCGTCGTCTGGAGGGTGTTTGTTTCTTGTTAAGGGCTGCTGTAGTCAGACATGTGGAGAAGTAGAGATTGAAACGGCCGTGCTCAGCAATCCATCCTGTTTAATAGCATTCGCATCTGTGTTCGGCTTCCACTTCTCTGCTTCTCCTCTTTCTCTTTTCTCCCACCCGCTCACTCTCGGTTCCCACAAAGCTCTTCTCATAAAACACGCTGCCAAGCGCGGCGGCCTACGGACCTCCTGTAGCCGGAGCTTAGGTAAACACTGGTATGATACACTCCACGAGAAGATCAATGAAGTGTCTTCTTGTAATCATCGAGCAAAAAGCTTTTCTTGTTCCCTGGTCTCGGGCGGAGGAACCCACAGACCACATCCTGCTCAAATTAGGGAGAACATGACTCTTCTTCTTTAACTCTTCTTCTACTGCTTGAAGGTATATTCATCTCTATATATAGAAGGTTTACCTAACCTCGACATCATACTCCGTGTAGCCAAAACCGGCCTCGAAGCAATCTAGTGTGTACAATGTCTTAGTATGCTGTAGTATTACAATTTCCCTTCATTGGAACGAAAAGGCCTAAATGTGTTTCAGCATAACGATGCCCCTGTGAACAAAGTCATTTCCCTAGCATCAATACCTTAGAATCAGAATCTCCAAGTATCATGGGCTACACATGCAAAAAGTTTGTCATGGTGTGCTGGTGCTATAAAAATAAATAAATAAATAAATAAATAAATAAATAAATAAATAAATAAATAATAATATAAAAAAAAAAATATATATATATATATATATATATATATATATATATATATATATATATATATATATATATATTTTTTTTTTTTTTTTGTTGGTTGGTTGGTTGGTTTTTTTTGGGTATGTAAAGTGAGGCAGTGCAAATAATTTAATTTTAATACAGGGTTGCAATATTGTAGTCCTTGATTGTGTTAATATAACTCATTTGAGATGAATGGGGGGTTCACCATGACCTCACTAATGCTCTTGTGTCAGATTAACAACAAAACCCCATAGCTACACTCCAAAATCTGGTTTAACTCCTTCCCTGAAGACTACAGTTCAGAAAACACATATGTACAGAATATGATGGTCAGGTTTCCACAGCCTTTTGGCCAGTGTGTGCAAAGAGATACAAGTGCTGTGTGCAAAAAAGTTATTTCTGAATGTTACATTAAAAAAAAAATTATGAACGTGAGAACGTTGAGGCAAAAACTGACATTTTCATAACTTTTCAGTTATGATGGATTTCACTTCTCCTCCAGAAAATGTGTGGAGTATGCAAACATCAACAAACTGGAAGATTCACTGTTCGAATGATCTCTAAACTGTAGCAGCAAAAAAAGTTTAAGATCCAATGTTAACCTGAAGCCTATATACTACATAGACAAAAGTTTGTGGACACCCAAATAATATTTGCATGAGTTTTTTGACTATCCTATTCCACACTTAATCCACTATTTGCTCTTATATTAACATTGTTGGCCCACTAGAATATGGAGTGTGCTTGTGGAGGTTTGTGCTCATTCAGCCATAAGTGTGTTAGTAAAGTTAGGTAAAAAAAAGTCATTGTCTGAGGTAGGCATGGGTCTGCTAGCTCAAGTGAAGAGAAAATGTAATGCAACTGCATCCAAAGACATTCTATAAAATTCATTTTTGTGGTAAATGTTTGTGGAGGAACCACAAAAGCTAAAAAATGTCAGGTGTTTGAATCCTTTTCACTATATAGTGTACATACACACAAAAATTAGGACAGTTCTATTGAGATGTTTTGTGATATGACCATGAGTGCAGTGCTATTGCTAATAAGGAATTTTAAAGCTCTAGGACATAGGATTATAGCTCTAGATATAGAACAAATACTGATTTTTAGATCAAATACTGTACTTCTCATCTTCAAAGCTAAATATGTACATAAAGAGTTTGGGTTGAATTTACAGTTGTTCAATCTCTGGAACTCTGAAAGAACATCTATGAAATCTGCAGGCAAAACAAAAGAAAGGGTAGTTTCTGAGCTGCTCGTGTTTTGTCTTTTTCTCTCTTTCTGGAAATGTTGCACAAGAGCACAAAGCAGTTACGCTCTTTTCTCTACCCCTCCAATGCCATCTATTGGAGAACGAGTGGAAGAGATCGGGGGTGGAGGTTGGAGAAAGGCGAACAAAGAACGAGTGCAGAAAGTCTGGAGGCCTTCCAGGCGAGCTGGCAATAGCGCTACAGCGCAGGTTTTTTAATGTTTCACCGAGGACAGTATCCACCTGGATGAGTCAGTGTGGCAGAATACAAAAAGCTTGCCAGATTGGAAATGTTTCATTCATGGATGTGAAGGAGTGCTCTCGCTTTGCCAAAATGGAGATCTATGAGGTTTAAGGAGAAACACAGGTGAGGGTTTTTTTTAATACAGTGAAGAGATTACCCCAAAAAAATCTCACTATATGATCAAGTTTAGAGGAGTGACTGATTTCATGGACTGTAAAACTTAGTGTAAAAAAAAAACCTTGATGGGAGACAACTTCGAGTGATCGAGATGAGTTCACACTGTAGGTCAGATGGAATAAAGAAAAAAAGGAAGAAAGGGGGAACAGCAGAAAAAAACACAGAAAAAATAAAGACAGAGAGAGACAGACAAATATACAGAGAGACAGACAAACAGACAGACTGACAAATAAACAGAGACAGACAGACAGACAGAGACAGAGGGAGACAGATAAATAAACAAGAGACAGACAGACAGACAGACAGACAGACAGACAGACAGACAAACAGACAGACAGACAGACAGACAGACAGACAGACAGAAAAAAAGAGAAAGAAAGAAAGAAAGAAAGAAAGAAAGAAAGAAAGAAAGAAAGAAAGAAAGAAAGAAAGAAAAAGAGAAAGAAAGAGACCAAGAGACATAGATAAAAAAACAGGATAAAAGATGTAGATTGACGTGGTGTGTTTCATGATTACTGTTTTACTAGCCACACACACACACACACACACACACACACACACACACACACACACACACACACACACACACACACACACACACACAAGTAATAAGCTTACTGACAAACTGACCACCCATAAACCGTCAGATGATTGCTGATTCAACACATGCACACACACGCACACACACGCACGCACACGCACGCACACACTAAAAACCTCACTGACAAACTAACCACCATAAAAGAACCAGCATGATTTATCATTAACTACTTCACTGCTTGACTGCTGCTGATTCATCTAAACACACACAAACCCACACACACACCCACACACACACACACACACACACACACACACACACACACACACACACACACACACACACACACATACACACACAGTCTATGATTCACAACTTTTAAGAGGAAGCAGGAAAATCTACCTCTATTACACTTAATTTTCTCTGCAAAAGAGACACATTCCATGAAGCAAGAAACAGCATATCCTTTAATGAGGCTGTGATCCAAAACATAGCACAAAATCAACAAAAAAAATAATGTGGCTCGACAAAAAGAAATCTCATCTAAAGCAGGCGGTGTTTGACATCTGGCATCATTTGAAGGAGAAAAAAAAAAAACTGGCCATGGAGCATGTAAGAGCTGAGAGCATTGATGTCTAGAATATTTGTAGAGGAAGCAGGTCCAAAGCTAGTTAGAGGAAACGTGGGGGCTAATTATTAATTCATAGAAGTTACTAGAAAATATTCAAATCAAACATACCGACTCAGCAGCTACTTTATTTGGACGACCTGCACACATTAATGCAGTTGTGGCACCGGTGCAACAGACAAACTCAAGCAGATGCAGATCAAGAGCTTCTGTAAATGTTTTTACAGCAATGTGGGGTTGGAAATGTGACCTCAATGACTACAGTATTTCAGAAGTAATCTAATCACCCAGGATTTTCATATACAAAAAACATCTAGACTTTACACAGGGTGGTAAGAAAAACAAAAAAAACATCCAGGGAGTGACAGTTCTGTGAATGGAAAATTGCCTTGTTAAAAAAAATCTGAGGAAAATATTTATACTAGTTTGAGCTGGCAGGAAGTTTAGAGTAACTGGAAACACCCACTCGTTACAAGTGTGGTGTTCAGAAAAGCAGTTCAGAAAACGCAGGATGTCCAACCTTGAGGTGAATAAAGGTTTAACAGCAAAAGCCACATCAATTAGCAACTAAGCCTTTCAATTAGGAAATTTGTCAATTTTTTGCCAAAACATGCTGGAAAAACTTCAGAAGTCACAAGATATCGAATCTTGAGGTGAATAGGAGTACAACAGCAAAAGGACACATCAGGATTGACTCCTGTCAGCCAATAGCAGGAATTTGACTAGCTGACATCCAGAGTGTACATTTCTATAATGTGAACCTAAAACGATCTCTTTTAAGTAGCATCGGTTACTGGAATTGTAGATTACAATAGCTTGTGAAAACTGATCTAAACATGAATAAATTATGGATACATGCTTGAAAGAAGGAAAATATCTATACTGGTTTGAGGTAAATGGAAGTCTAAAAACAACTATTTGTTACAACCGTAATGTTCAGAAAAGCAGTTCAGAACATGCAAGATGTCGAACCTGACGTGACTAGAGCTTCAACAGCAAAAGGCCACATCAGGAAAAAACTATTTTAGACCAACAATACCACTAATTAGGAAATATAACAAGAGTGTGTCTATGGTCGCAAAGTTAAAGTAGTTGGTTGATTGCGATTAGTAAATTAGGCCCTGGTAGGTATGTTAAAAGAATCCATTATGGCAATGGGCTGCCACCCAATATCATTAGGTCCAGTGACTGCTTTGCATTAAATTAAGTATAAAATGATCATTCAGGACAAGAGCCAAAACTTTTTCCTGATGATCTTCCATTATTCCAGCATCCAAAATTCACATAATATGTACCCAACATGTATAAGTTTCAAAAGTGAACATGGGGTTGATGACTATCAGGATGAAATGCCTTCCATATCTTCCCCAATCACCCTATTTTAAACATTACTGATCATGGATGTATGGATGCTGATTAAGCTCTGGAGGACAGCCTGTGAATCAGATTTCCAGCTCCTTTATAATTGTAGATTTTCTTTTTAAACAACAACCCAAAAATTCACCATAGCATTCCAAGCAGGATTAAAGCTGTCCTGGAGGTGTTTATTAGGCCCTTGATTATATTGTCACGGTTTTGTTGGTTTGCCCTTCCCCTGTATATAGATTGCAGAAGAATGCAGGCCACCCTTATACTTCCCATGCATCCTGTTCCCCAGACCCAAACATGCACACACACATATGGTAATGCAAAACAAATGTTTTTATAAAACCCACTGTTGTGTAGCACTAATGCTGTGATTGCAGCAGCTGGTTTGCATTGTGACTGCGCAAGCTCTGCACATACAGTTCAAACCTCAGAGAGACCCAAGCGACGGCATCAAACGTGAACCGCGTGCACCGAACCGGCTGCCAAATGCCGTACACATATAATCAGCTGCTGTTTGTTCATCTGCTTTGCTGTATGTATGGCTGCTTTTAGGAAAATAAAGAAATCTTTATTGTGGTGGTGGTGGTGGTGGTGGTGGTGGTGGGGGGGGGGGGGGGGGGGGGCATTGACAGCCCTGGCAATGTTTCGGTGTTTTTGGTCTTCGTTAGCCGACCCAGAGAAAGAACTGAATCTGTAGGGCGGAACAGTCATCGATAATAAAAGCATGAGGTATATCAAGAGACATAGTCTGAATCCTAGACGACCCAGATGAAGAAGAAAACAAACCGCAGACCCGTAGCTTGATGACAGAAATCTAATTTAAATCAGGATTCATACCGAAATTCATAACTCCCCTTCTGTGTGGGGAATTTTTCCACCTTAAATGCTATCTGTAGTCAAAAAAAAAGCAACAGTGGGAGATCAGAGTTTATATATAGCCAAAATTCCACATAAGAGTGGCAAGATAATGCTGAAAATTGTGCACAGCTGTAATCAGGCCCCAGATGTAACTGTACTATACGGACAAAAGTATTGGGAAACCTGACATTTCCAGCCATATGTGTTTTTTCCTCAGACCTTTACCACAAAGTTGGAGGCACACAATTGTATAGGATGTCTTTGGATGAAGTTCCATGTAATTTTCTCCAAACCTGTGCCAGCATGACAATGCCCCTGTGCACAAAGCAAGCTCCATTGCTTTACATGGGTTGGAGGAGAAGATATTGAGTGGCCTACTATAAAGTTTTGACTTATTTTGATTGCTGACTGCACCTCTTCAACTTGTGTACTTTTGTAGTTTTCATACTATGAATTTTGCTCATCTGTCCTGCTAATTTTTTTTTTCTTGTTTAAGATTTAATTTAATCATTCATGGCATCAATGTTTTAAAGTTCACAAAATGTTTTTTTTTTTTTTTTCCAAAAAAGCACTGGGATTTTAATATATTACTGGATGTATTGAATTAGACTAAGGTGAACTGAAAGTGCAGCAGATGAATGTCTGGTCAAATTGCCTTTTAAACCATGTCAGATTCATTAAATGTATAAATGATTCAATATATGAGTCAAAGACATGAGAAAACAAAAACAAGATAAAGCCAGATGGTAAAATGGTGCATTTGTTCAATTAAAACGTTTGATATGTTTTTTTTTTATGTTCCATTGTAAATTGGTCTATGAGATTTGCAAACCATTACATTCTGTTTTTATTCACATTTTTACACAGGGTCCAAACTGTTTTGGAATTGAGGCTGTAAAACCACCAGAAAAAGAAAGCCCAAATGTACTCACTATGAACTTTTACAAAAAACATAAAAACTTTCATTAGTAAGAATTTTTAAGAAACCCAGACTACGCCATGATGCAACACATGTCGATGCAGTAACTATAGCACTTGCTGCTCATTCTTAATCCAGCCTTCTGCTACCTAACACACATACACTTTTCACTTAATTAATTAGCTTGCACAGATGATCTGCGTCCTTTTTAGAATTGGGAATATGCAGAATTTTGTAAAAACATGGAAAAGCAAATAAAGTGCCGCAAAGCTCTTACTTGTAATTCTTTTGCTAGCACAGCACACACACTGACGAAACAAAGTTAAACATGTCACGAGAAAAATAAATGCTAGTCAGGCGCTATTAATATCTTTTAGATATGATGTAGAGTGGATGCTAAGACTAAATTACATACTGACATATATTCACAATGTAAAAGCTACTTAGCTAGATAACAGTGTTAACACACCAACTAGCTCGTTTGTACATTATGCTAGGTATCATTGACTTAATTTTATATGCAGCCAAATCACAAATCTTTGCAGCACATATATACTTTTCTATGCTTTGTGCATCACTTATTTAGACTTTTATTCTTCATGGATCTCCATCAACACATCCAATTTTTATGTGCACAATGCAATACACTCACAAATCAAATAAGCATGTGTTTTTCTAGATGCAAGGAAAGTAAGTTTTAAACCCGAGTGTTAAAACCGAAAGAAAAAGAAACGGCACTCTATTCAAAGCCAACATTGTAGCAATTAGCTTTATTTACAATACCAATCTAAAGCTATAAGTCCACGATCAGTTACAAACTAAGGCAAGCATTGCTACAACAAAAGGATGACTGAGAAAAACAATTTACAGCAATTTTTCAGAAATTCTGGAAGCCCGATTTTTTCCTTCATTTCTTCATTGATTTATTCAGATAATTATTTTTTTAAATAATAAGAAATTATGCCGCTTATGAGTCAAAACATCTGTGCATTGAATGGTAGTCACCATGACTTCACAAACTACCCTATGTTGCGTGAATATCGTAGTGATGGCACCACGTGCAGGTCTTTGTTGCCGAGCCACACAACGTAAGGTCATCTTTGTGTCATGCTTATGTTGATAAAGAAAACACCCACCCAGACACAACATGGCGGACTGTTTAAACATCAACCCAATACAGAGGAGTATTGGCTTTATATTACATTGGGACCATCTCAAATGTATGAATTAAAAATGTATTTTTTTATCATCAAGCTATTCAACCTTCTATCCATCATTAAAATTTATAAACTGAACAGATCCAAGTAGACAGAAATGCATAATGTAAGAACAAAAACAGAAAAAACAGATAAAACACGACAGAGGCCAAGTCCAACACCGCAGCGGCTCACAGCACACGAGGCCAGCAAGGAATTCTGCTACACAGGACCGATTATTGACAAAATAAGCACTGAAAATCCTTTAAAACCCATTTGAGGATCAGATATCCTGAAGCGTTCACACACAGCTTGCGGCTTCAGTCCGGTTCGTCAGCGAAAGTAAAATAATTACCACGTTAATCTTTATTAGGCAAATGTTACACAGCTTTTATGATGTATCAAATTAGCGGTGCTAAGCACATAGCTCCAAGTGTCAAAAGCTCCAAGGCTCGTTCTCTGTTCGGTAAGTAAATGAAGGCGGGTCAGCGGTTTTGACACAAAAGGCTGAATAGGGCAGCAAAGACAGAGCATGTAGTTATGACGGAGAATGGAAGTGGAGTGGAGTGAGAGAAATTCGGTAGTATGGGGAAAAATGATGGCAGGAAAAGGACAAAAAAAAAGATGGTGGTGACTGGGTGGAGGGGGTGGGGCGAAGAGCATAGAGAATGGCATTCATCTACATGCAATTATGGCTGAGTTGGAGAGAAATAAAAAATGAGAAGGAAGAGTATGAGAAGAGTGTACGGAAACGTCTAAGAGCACTTACTCTTCTTGTTCTACTTGGTTTTTATAGGAACAAAATTGAGAGAAAGAGAGAAAAAGATAGAGATACCCAATTTTAAGATGCTGCAAGCTTTAAATATAAAAAGGAGTTATGAATATATATAAGGTCAGATTTATTTTCAGATTAAATAATGCTAAATGAACATAAAGACTCTTTCTGCAATGGATGATGGTTGCAGAGAGACTAGGAAAAGAGGCAGATGGAATAAAAGATTGTAGTGCTTCAGTGACTACAGGAACAATAAACTTTAGAGTAGTTCAAGTTGTACCAATAGGAACATATCAATATGCGATAAGTAAATCTCAAGTAACTCTAATACTGGTTAGGATAATGATCATAGCCAGGGTCAAATAGATCCTTTGTAATGCAGACGAGTGCTAATTTCAGAAAATAAAACAACAAAGGGTATAAATGTGTGACAATGGGTCACAAATTACCAAAGCAGCTTTGAATCTATAATGGCATAATGTATATTCAATGAGTCTCTGCATGCTAGTTTTAAATAGTGGTGTAATTTGTTACTGTACTTGAGTAGTTATTTTGCGTATGTGTACTTTGTCAAATTTGTACACAACTACATTTTGCGAAATCAGTTCCTTTTTATTCGAGTGGATTAAAAACTGGTCAAACACACAGCAATCCACCAATCAGGGTCAAGCGCACGCTCCGTTTTTAAACTGGTTTTGACTGCCGCTTGGTGGAATCTACTGATCACCAACATACCGTTTAGTGTCAGTTCAACAGCAAGCAGAACATTTTGAGAGAAATAAATGATGGAAAACACTCCTACTTCGAATTTGCTACAACATCCATGGCCATATTTGTGCGTTTTTTTTATTTTTTTATAGTTGAAAAGGTTTTGGGGCCATGATAATGTTAAAAGATATTAATTAGCGTTTAACTCATTAATATCATTCTATTAATAGATTGGTGTCTTAAGAGTAACATAAACTGAGTTGATTTATCTAAAAGACAAAAATGATAATAGGAACATTATATCCATAATAAGTATCCAAATTACTATGATTTAAGTACATTTGAAGGCAATGAGCAATTCTACTTTTATTGGAATAATACAGTATTTTAGTAAGTATTTACTTTTACTAAAATGCATAGTTTGTGTTTTTGTTTACGGTGATGCAGAATTTTGTCAATCCAAGATTTGGATACTTTGAAGGTTATTGCATATAATTTACATCATCTATATTTCTGTAGACGTGGGCGAGGTCAGACAATACCACTCCTATCAGGATCGAAATGGCTCATTATACAGAAAAGCGTTGATGGGTCAGAATGTATTGATTTGCAGCGACCTTTCGCATTATTAAAGTGGACTCAGATCCCGCAAGAAAAAGATAACTGCCTCCTACAGTAAAACAGAGCTGCCTTGCACTGTAGGCTTCAAGCATTCAGGTTTGTACCGTTCCTTTGGCGGACGCCACACATGCACTCACCCACTTGTCAAGAACATGTTGAAAAATGAGTCATCTGACCAGATCAGTTGCAGTTTCGGGACTAGTGCACACTCAAATTGTGATTTTTGTCTTTGTAATACAGGGCTCCTGCACTGCAATAGTACTATAACAGTACTCTCTGGGTTGTAGTTGTTCTAGATGACAGTCTGATCAGTTGGGCTCTCAGTCAGCTGAAAAACAGATGCTCTTCTGTTTGTCTGATTTCCACAACTTTCTGATGTATTCCTAATGAATCCAAATGCACACGTCAATGATCTGAATGAAACTCGTAAGTGAGACAGATTTATTTTTTTTATTAATGAAGCCCCTCAATAATAAAACCAATTGACAACATTGTCTACAAAGCTTTTTATACACTCCACATAGCATGGTAGGATGATAATTGCTTCTGATTACAGGATATACAGCACTAACTACAGCGCAAGTGCTTAGGGAAAAAGAAAAAACACGAAATTTGGCCGTACGGCTTTAGCCAGGTGCACACTGTGCGATTTTGGCCACGATTTGGTCGTCTGAGAATAGGGTTGCTGTGTGCATGTGATTGATAAATGTGCAGGGTAGAAATTCAACTGAAACTGCATTCAATTTGGTTGTTTTAACTACGTTTAAGTTCCCTGTTATAGATTAACCTGCAATTTGGTAGTTTATTCACACTAATTCCAGTTTATTCTTATGGAAAGTTTCAACCCTATCTGAGACAAAATTTTTAAATCCTAAAAGATTCCTATAATCTGTAGTCCTTGATCGCTGGTTTGACATGTTCGCCGACAGCCCATTAATGGCCGCTGCAATGTTTTTTTTTCCTCTGATGAAATTCTGCCAGTGTGAGGAGATTTCAGACTCGTTCTCCTACAACGACCGTCAAACCAAGAACCATTTGGCGCGCCAAACCTGATGACGCAATTAGCATGAAAACTTCAAACCACCTTAGGGAAAATGACGATACGGGTCTGGCAGACGGTACAGGAATGACGTCGTATGACGTTTGTATGACGTTTTATTATCAAGGCATGTCATGAACAAAATTAATGCTACAGATTGTTTTTGTTGTGCTGCTAACTACCATTAGCGAGAGACAAGTCATTTTTTTTTATCTACATTAGTTTTTGACTCTGGTACAGTCTGACTTATTATTTCTCAGATCCTACAGTGTAACATGGAGTTCATGTACAGTCTGACAAGCAACAATTGCAACAGACGATAAAAATCGCACAGTATGCGCCCGTCATTACAGAACACAAGCACATAAGACATCCTATATCACCATTAAGTTAAGCACATGTTCACGATTCTATTTTGACTGCATTTTTCTCCTCGTTTTCCACGTCACTGTATGTTTTTAAAGCCACGTTTCGCTGGCTTGTGGTAGTGCTCAAGTCTCTGATTCTAAAACAACCATCTGTCATGTGTGTGGTTTCTGTAGACCATAAATTTCTGGCCCTGATGACACTGTGGCTAGTCACCAGTTTTTCACATAAAGATTATAGCTCTATTTCCAGATAAAACATTTTATGAGTTGTTGAACTGATAGATCACTGATGCCAAACACACATTACATATCCATGCTATTGGATAGTTTTTTTTATTCTATAGTTCAAGTACAAACCCTTCGAACTAAGATATTTTATTATTTGGCTGATCCTTAGATACAGAATCTTGCAGTTGATACAAGGCTTCATCTATTATATACCAGCTGGAAGGACACCACAATCCAAAAGGAATGCGTCTTTCCTCGTTCCCTATGTTGTTTCACTCCCATTTCTAAAAAAACTCAGCCTTGATTATTAAATTGTGTGTGTGTGTTGTGTGTTGTGTGATGTGGTTTGGGTAGTGTCTTAAAGGGGGTCCTGATGGTTAAACTTAGATCCCCCCCATTACCACCTCCACTTTCACTCCATCATGTGGTTCAAAGACAGATTTTCTTTCCACATCTGAAGCCTCTTTGTTCTCAGTCTTCTTTCTTCATCCCTGGTGCTCTGATGATGCCACATCGTTATGACCATGACCTATGTAAACCCAGGTCAGGAAGTGTAAAATCATTGCAATGTTAACACTCAACTCTGCCAATAAATCGGCTCGCACTGCATAGTCTTCAGATGTGGTAGGTAAAATTTTCCCTTCACTTCAACTAGGAGACCCAAACTTGCTCCAGGAAGACAATACCCCTGTGAATATGGTTACATGGCTTGGGCTGAAAAATTTAGAGTGGCCTGCTATAAATGATGAATTGCGACCTGTTCGCTCTGAAGTGTGTGTGTGTGTGTGAGGGAGACGCACTACAGGAAATGGTGGTGCATAAGAGAGAAAAGAGGGGAAGTACCAGATTTAATTAACAGTGACAGTCACATACTGAGTCCTGATTTTGTCTCTTTGTGTCTCATCAGCTGTTTTCTCCACATCTACTCATATACTCATGTCCGTTCTCTTATATCTCTTAAAACACTAGTCAGGTTTACACGTACACTTTTCGCCATTCCGATTGAAAGACTCAGTGGACTGTTTACGAGACATTATTTAATCAGATTTGGTGCTTACATGTGCCGGCGCTTTCAATCCGAACGACTTTATGTCATGCGCACATTAGCCAGTGTCCTGTCAACATGGAGTTCTTACGCACGCTAGTTTTATGTAAAATTTTGCTCTCAATCAAGCAACAGGGTGAAGTTGTAGGCATACTACTGCTGGAAGGTGTAAGGAAAAAAGGGTGTAGGAAGCCAAGGTTTTTGGTGGCTGTCCATCTCTAATGAGCATCTCAATACTACCCCTTCCTTCCCAAAAAGCAGAAGCATATAAATGAAGGTCCGTAGTAAGGACTAGTGGAAACCGGTTGTATAGCTGGAATTCTGTGACCCGGAATGGAAAATAAACTTTTGCAGTAGTTGCCTGTCATTCACACGTATGTTTGGACTGGTAGAGGGATTTATGGCCCCAGATGAAGAGACCATCAGAAATCCAATTCTCCTAATTATGCGTGTTGCGCTTGTTTTTGTTTTGTTGTGGCCAATCAAGTGTTCACAAAAGCACAATGAAAAGTTTGTGTATATCTTCTGAAAGGGAATAATGAATGGGCTAATACAGGAGATTTGAGGAAGTGAATCGGTTTAACATGTTTACATGGCAGAATCCATCCATCCATCCATCCATCCATCCATCCATCCATCCATCCACCCATCTTTCCATCTACCTATCTACCTACCCATCCATCCATGTCTGTCTGTCTGTCTGTCTGTCTGTCTGTCTGTCTGTCTGTCTGTCTGTCTGTCTGTCTGTCTGTCTGTCTATCTTTTTGTGAAAGCAATAACAATCTACACTTAGTCGCAAATCCAAAAAGAAGAGAACAACGGAAGCTCGTCATCCCTACAGACATTTTCTTACACTAGCAGTGTTACTTATTGGACACTGAACATAAAAGGCATGAACAAATGGCCAGCTTTAGGAAAACTGCGCTCCAGCATCCAAGACCAGAAGAAAAAAAGTATTCACATGTGACTTGCATAGAATCCGGGTGAACATGAAGTGTGTGACATCACCTGACATAAGCTACAGTGGTTTGTATATTGAATACTGCATTGCACTGTGTAGTACAGTCAAAGTCCTATTCCGTTTATAACAACAACACAACCACATGCACACACAGACACACACTCCCTCTTTCGAACTAACCAAAAGCCTCCACATACGTCCCAAAGGCAGACGAGCTGTCTGTCTCTCTCGGTTATATAACCATGCATTAACACCTCGCCAGCTCAGCAAACTCACTAAAGCAATTCGCATCGAGTTAGAGCTGCTCTGAGCCTTTGCTTTGCGAACAGTATTGAAACAAATGAACAAAAAGCCAGTAGACGGATATACAAGACCGGGTTGACAAACACGCGTACACAGAACTAGAGCATTAGACAATAACGTCAATACATTAATGCACCTCTCGTTCATAATTGATAGGGGGAAAAAAATATTTTGTATAATAAACAATCCCGGCGTCCGATCAATACTGAAATCTGAAAAAGCTGAAGGCATTTAAGGTTACAAGAAACTGGCCTCATACAAACAAAATCAACAAAAATCTATTTTGTGTTAAGAGGATTAGCGCTGAGCAGATTCAGTAATAAATTCAATATGATTTGGTTGAAATGGAGAGAATGACAACAAGCCAATATGTTGCTCTGAAATAGATTTCGCTTCACACCCTTCCTACGATACATGGAGTAGAACTCCTCATAGAAAAAACACAAAAAAATGCGCATATTGAAATAATAATGATTGCAAACAATGTATTTTTTCCCCTCAAAAAGGAAAAAACAAATCTAAACATAGTTTCAGTAAATAGTGTTGGTGATTCAATATCCCACAATTCTCTATTCTTACCTGCATTTTTGTTAGTTTGAATGGTGTGAAAATAAACTTCAAAATATGATGTTCCACAAAACACAATACATGTGAGTAAATGGAAGCCACATTATTCAGATTAGACATTTATATTCACATTACCGTATTTTTCGGACTATAAGCCGCTACTTTTGGGTTTTTTAAGTTTTGAACCCCGCCAAAAGATGCCAAAAGATAACTCCCAAGAGAAATAGTTGTGAAAGGAAGGAGGAAGACAGTGAACAATGACTTTCTTGGTGGGCTACTGTTTAGATACAAGCCGTTGTAACGCACTGAGTCTGGGTGAAGGGAGAGCTCGCAACAGAACTCCAGTTGCAACAGAAATCATATAAGCACAGACAGGTTTCCAAAACTCGTGCTTTTTTATTTTTCTTGGCAACAGCGTTACGGGTTAGTCAAAGAAACTTAGAAATGAGCATCAGAAAATATTAAACACATAATCCTCATCTTGAACACACGCAGTAATAGCGGAAAAATGCTGTGCCGGTCTTTTCCCAAAAATACCGCTATGCTCCTAAAGGAAGCGCAACATATTTCACCCGTTACCCCGTGTGTAACGTGTCTTTCGTTAAAGCCTGTGTAAAGTACATTAGTGTAGATTAAAATTCAGTGGGTGCGGCTTGTATATGGGTGCGCTTTATAGTCCGGAAATTACGGTACATACTTATTTAGAGCCACTTGAAATGATCTCATTTATACCACTGAGAAGTTGATGTTTAAGAGTCTTGCTCAATGGCTCAGCAGTGGCAGCTTGATAGTGCTGGGATTTTATCCCATGACCTGATCCACGTTCACATGCCAGTACAAATGTTAGGACAAATGTCCAGTGATTAATAAGACGGAGATGGAGATGAGTTCCGATGAAGCCACAGTAACTTAAAAATACAGTATGGTAAGTATGTCATGGAGACATGGCTTAGCCTCCCTAGGGGTCTTCAAAATTGGAGTTCAGTAAGGTGTAGTATACTGTAATTTGTGAATAGTTTAACAAATTACAGTGCATAATTTAGCAAAACAGAGCAATTTACATAACCGTACTGTATAAACTATATACAGTATATATGTTTGTGGCAGCGGGTACATGGACGAGTGCCAGTTAGCGGGTAGAGGGAAGAGCAAAAACGTATGTTTGCCTGCACCACAAAACTTAAAATATTTGTATCGTAATTTTGTCGTAAGTTAAAAAAATCAGAAGCCGAACGTTCGTAATTCAGGGAACATCTGTAATTACAGCTTGAAATATTCATGCAGCAATATAATGTCACTACACTTGCAATCTTCTCATTCATGTTTTTTTTTTAATTTCATCCTGTTTTTTTTTTTAATGTATACCATTTTACATCTGACAGCAAGTGGTTGTGTTTAAAAATGTCAATCTAGATGCTCCTTGAATCATCATCGCCATTGTTGCTATACAAGAAGAAATTGCCAACCTCAGAACGTTTTGCATAAATGGACAGACAAAAAAAAAAAAGTAAAAAAAAAAAAGTTGTGCAATGCTGTCAAAGAAAAAAATAAATAAATAAAAAATTCAGGATGCATGAAGGAAAATGCCTAGAAAAATTTCTAAATTGCTGCAGATGGCTTTCTAATGTGATTTGCGACACTATATGACACAATGGCATTTGAAAGCAAAAAAAAAATAAATAAATAAAAAATATGCCATCAAACAAATCGAATCACATACTTGCTTAGCATAAAATTATGTAAATAATAACCAGAGTTTAAATTTACCATTTTATACTGTTTTTATGTATAAATTTATACTGTGTAATTATGCCAATCTTGCTTGACATCAGAGAATTTTTTGTTTCTACTAGAAGCAGTTTTGTTTTATCTCAGAATGAAAAATCAAATTGACAAAATCAGAATGATCAGCCATCTACTGCTAGATATGCTCATTCTTACACGTTTTTAATGTAAAGGTTCATTTAAATTTGTTGAAGCTTTGTAACAGTCAGAGATAAAGCAGTAACCATTGTTCTCAGGGTCTCCAGGACAAAATTGTGGGAATTCTTGGCAATAAACAGCAAATTTCTCTGAGAGGATGGTGTAGAAATTACATAACCAATGACAGAAATTTAGTTTTAAAGACTTGCACAGCTTTGAACATAATCGGATAAAAGTATGACGCGTCCTTTTTATAACAATACTCCAAATTTGTTGAAAGGTTCTGTTCTAGGAAAAGAATCAGCTTGGATATATATTTTTATATATATATATATATATAAATAGATATATATGGATGGTGCTGTAAATATCATAAAATTCTAACATTTGATTTTTTATTTATTTTTTTAACAGCAGAACCTGTTAAATTTCCAGTAACATTCCTTTGTACCTAGAGCTGGTCATCTTAAATTGTCTGTCGGTCAACTAAATTTCAATCGTATCTTATGTTAAACGAAGGCATATGTGACTGGATGTAAGGAAGTAGGAGTCCCTCGTGAACCGAAACCTGTGAATTCCATTATGTGTTCGAGCCTTCGTGCTGTCAGGATAAAAGACGCATCGGTGCAAAGACTGAGTGCAAGGATTCACAGCAAATGAGAGATGGGAGTCTTAAAAATAAAGACCGAAACTTCAGTCAGGACTGAATGTAACACAGATACAGATGTTGGAGTGCAGGAAAGCTACGGCCCATAAATTGCGTTTAATTGCTGGGAGGGAGAAACCTGGATGTGAATCATAAGATCTGATACTGTTAGAACTCTTGCCAACTGTCCCCCCTGTGTAAAGCTTTTAATGGAGCTGCAGGCTAAAGCTGATGATGCACGTAAGCAGAGTTCATCACGCTCCCTTTATCCATTCCGAGGTCAGAGCTAATCCACACACGGAATGAGAAGGGGGGGGGGGGGGTTGGGGGGGGAGGAAGGCAGAAATCAATACAGCTTTTTACTCATTAGACAATACATGCTACATTCTTCACTTACCATGAATATGGTCAGACCACAGGGTCGGAGTCTTTAGTGCAACCAAAGCTCTATTTAATTCACTAATGACTTCATTTCCATATGTTACACACACTATTGCCTGTGGATATTATACAAAAGTCTTTAAAATGTTTTTATCTTATATGGTGCACACTACTGCTATTTGCACTACCAGATGGCTAAAATTCATAACTGTATCGACATAGGTTCTAAGTATAGATCGGACTGAAGAAATAAGAATAATAAAAAGAAATGGTGTAAAACACTAAGCCCAGCTTATGATGTGACAGAGATCTGGATGTAATTAAAACAAAGCGGACCGCAAACTTTGCTCAGCAAAAAAATGTATCAAGAGGATGTGTTCCAGCATCTTCCTACAGTACAAGTAGACCGATTGATGATTGAGGAAAAAAAGATTGCAGCAACCACTAGCTAGTTAAGACGAAACGCTGCAGACAAGCTAAAGTAAAAAATGACAACGATTACACAATTTATAGTTCTTTATAACCATGAACAGCAACAGCTTTTGAAGCGACAAAGACTAAAACACACACCTACATAAATCTGTGCATAAAACAAAAAGCTATTCGGCAAAGGTCCCTAATTCAGAGTGACTTGGAAAAGTGTTTTAAAATTTTAATCAATAAATATATTTTGATACTGGTTCAAGAAGACAAAGACTAAAAAACACAATCAATCTTGTATAGGATGTCTTTTAATGTGGTACCATTCAATTTTGCCCTTCACCTGAACCTGTCTCTGCATGACAATGCCCCTGAACACAAAGCCAGCTTTATAAAGATATGGATTATACGAGTTAGAATGGAAGATCTTAAGTGGCCTCCTATAAAGCTCTACTAAAAAACCTTTGGGATGGAGTAAAACACTGATTACACCCCAGATCTCCTCACCCCACATCAGTACATGAATTTACTAACACCCTTGGGTCTGAATGAGCACATGAACCTGTAGTAAGGAAATACGACTACAACAAAAAAAAGGATGAGAAGGTCATGAAGGAAAAAAAAGCATCTGCTGTATAAAAGACTTGGTCAAGAAGCCAGCAAGCAAAACTGGGAAGTGTGTCATCATACTGCATGATGTAATATAGCAAAACCTGCTCAGCCTGCACACATTTATTATCACAATTAGTGCTGCAGCTCAAGCTAATTCTGGATCAGCTGGTAATGGGCATCAGGGAAAGCACTGTTTCCCCAGTCCTCCATTTTTTTTTCTGCTTGTGTAAGTACTGCCACAAGAATATTGCTAAAAAACCCTTAATGGTTATACTACCTAACTCCTTATAGATTTCCCATGCAGCCCTAAAGCGCATACAAACGTTTTGTTCTAATGGCTTGTGTAATACACCTGAGAGACTTGAAAGATCACACACAGCACATTAGAGATTTCGAGGCAAGACCCTGGGCCATTGTGGAATCGCTGGATTACCTAGAACGTTGCCGGCTGGTACCTCGTCGAGTTCCTCCAGCTCTCGGCCCATCAGCAAATACAACCGATCCAGAGTGCAGCAGGCCATGTGGGAAACGTTGGGCATGGAGTCAGGGACTGAACACTCATCTTTCAGCTGGGAGAGAAACAAAGGATGACAGATGAAGGCAAATCAGAGTCAGAGCAGTGATTATAGTGAAGAAAAACTGAAAAGAAAATGTAAAAGTGACGAAGCCAAATGCATACGAGTCAGACAACAAACGCTCATCCTGCAGCTGGTAGAGTGTATATTGTGCGAGAGATGTGATTGAAATGTGAGCAAAGGCTTTAGCAAACACACACCTTTTTTATATACTAACTACTTGTTTAACAAACATGATTTCTTAAACCAGTTTTCATTCCAATTTCTAAATACGTGCTCTTGTAATGTCATAAAGCATCCTAATGTGCTTGGAGGAGAGCACTAACTCTAACTAACTAACTAACTAACTAACTAACTAACTAACTAACTCTCTTTTCCTAAAATTTGAGGGTGTGACGATAAAATGCACGAACACTTTTACAGTCCTGAGTAACGCTCACTGAGATATGTATGCTAGTTTGTTGCAGGAGGTATAATGCACTTATGGACACACTCCTTTTACTGTCTCAATCTTCAGTGTATAATTTACCATACAAAAGGACAGGAAAGCCATAGAAACATTCCTTTGTGTGAAAATTGGTATTGCTCTGGCTGAAGGGATGGCTCTGTTTCTGTTGGGGTCGAGATTTGGGGGTGTTTCAGGTTGAAAAAATAAATAAAAAATTTACTTGCTCAAGGCAAGTGAATTTTTTTATTTATTTTTTTCAACCTGGGGAAAAAAAAAAAGTGAAAAAAAGGGTCCCTGGTGGTCTAGTGGTTAGGATGCGGCGCTCTTACCGCTGCGGCCCGGGGTCAATCCCCGGTCAGGGAACCAACCCCAGCCACTCTTAGTGCCAGTCCCAAGCCCGGATAAATGGGGAGGGTTGCGTTAGGAAGGGCATCCAGCGTAAAAACATGAGCCAAATCAAACATGCGGATGATCCGCTGTGGCGACCCCTAATGGGAGAAGCCGAAAGAAAGTTTACTTGCTCAAGGCATTGTTCAGTTCAATTTGTGAGTAACAATTTGGAGTTGGAACAGCCAATGTGTGCCACATCAAAACTTCATTGATACAGAGAGAAAGAGAGTGAGATAAAGAGAAAACGAGAGAAAAAGAGAAGGAACTCCTTTACACAAGGGGTCCCCAAACTATAAGGGTTCCACTTTTTAAAAAGCCCTCTGATCAATGTCAGAAACATATTTTGACTTTTCAATTTAAATATATTTTGTACTCATATCATATGTGTATTTGATAATACAGTTTGGCTTTCAAACTAAAATTTCCCTATTAGCAAAGGGAGTTATTAACGTAGCCTAATTGTCTGTTAGATTTACCCACCAACCAACACAATGGTACAGTCAACTTTGTGGTCAAGCAGCATTAGGAGGCAAAATAAATACATTTAAAATCCTAATAAAAACTCCACAATAATACTGGTTGTCACTCCGGCCCATGTAGTTGAGCCACGAAGTTGAGTTGGCGAGACCAGGGCTTAAACCCCTGACCTTCTGAGCAGTATCCCAGATCCTACCACTCCCACGCTGATGCAATGTTTTAATTCAAAATTTGCTAATAATATGATGAAACTTTAGACACTTGCGAGCCCACAAAAAAAAAAATAAGAGCCCAACATGGTGCATCATGAATGCATTCAGGTGTATTCTTGCAAACAGAAAACTAAGTGTCAATGTTTTATGATTAGAGTTCGAGTATAAACCCCAAAATGGCTTACGAGCTTCAGGAACTATTTAAATCACAGCCAGGAAAAATGTCACAGTTTGCCAACCTGTGAGAAAACTTAAAAACATGCTGTACTATTTTTTATTTTTTATTTTTTGGCAAAGAGTCCCAGAAAGGGAACAACACTATCAGCAGCAATTTCAATTTAGCCTCGAGTAAACTTTACTGCTTAGAAATCCAACACACGCTGCATCGCCAGGTTGCCTCTGATCTGCACTGCCCCTGGGCGTTCGTGACGGATTCGCTCAGAATTCGAAATACAAAACAGAAAAATCAGGTTCATTCAGGGAGCCATTTCATGAGCTGATGCTTCAGCACAAAATGATCAGCACAAAACACAATACTTCAGTGACTGAATAAAAGGAAAATGTGCTGAAGGTTCACTGACGTTAATAATTACCCATGAATAAAAGCCAGTATGAATCCACATTAGCTTTCATTTAAGCTCATTTAAACTTCCTGTCTAGCCAATGACTTGTTGTACTTGGATTTGGTCATTTTGAGTTTTTGGAACGGAGTCCAACATTTTTTTCCAGTGGGGAAAAAAATTACAGCAAAATCAGTACAAAGCACATACGGTAAACTATCCTATTAGATTAGATGTTACAGTTCACTCAGGATTGCAATACTTGTAAAAGCCATAATGTGTGAGATCATCATGCCATGCCATCAGGTTAAAAGGTGCATCAGTGGTGACCAAACATACTTTCTCCCTAGTGAACATCCAAATTTCATGCCACGTGATCAATGCTGAAAAGGCCTTAATGGTTAGCACTAGCTAACTCCCGAGGGACTCCATGAGGACAGCATGGGCTTGGTCTAATGGCTTTTTGCGAAGCACTGAGAGGCTGAACGATAGCACGCAGGACATTAGAAGCATTGTGGCTCGACATGGTGGCTACACTGAGCTGGATACGATGATAGAATCCTTGCGTTAATGCACGCTTGCTAAAATGTTGCTACTTATGTATGGAAGAGACAATCAGCATTAGTGTGAGGACATCGAGATTGGACTAAGTGACCACCATTACCTTCTGTTTACATTACAGCATGAATAATTGAAGGCTGCGTTCTCACCGTCTGCAGAGTAATGGCAGGGTCGTACTTGGGTCCGAGGACAAACACTCTCTGACCCCGGCGCACTACTCCGCTGTAGACACGTGCAAAGGCTACAAAGTACTCTTTCTCCTCGTCTTCTGATGCGGACTTCACCGACAGGGCCTCCGTCTGTATGCACAGCCCGTCAGCATCTGCAAACATGTCCACCATCGCAAAGGCATAGTGAGGAATTAAGCGGAAAAACCGGCATTGATTGCTGGTCATTGTATTGATCGATAGAGAGAGCTAAAAGCATATAATCAAGTTCAAGTTTTAAAGCACTTTTCACAATAGATATTGCCTCAAAGCAGCTCTACAGAATTTAATGTGAACAAAATTCACTTATATTTAAATGTATGTGTATTAATCCCCATAGATGAGGAAGCCTGGGCTAACTGTAGCAAGAAAAAACTCCCTTGGATGGTATGAGGAAGAAACCTTGAGAGGAACCAGGCTCAAAAGGGGAACCCATCCTCATTTGGTTGACACCAAGAGTGTGATTATAAATCGTTAAAAACATTACAACCACCAGAGAGTGAGAAATATCATGAGCCCCACAGTGTGATTATGAGTAATGTCCCTTCTACAGTCATATACAGTCAGTTGGAGTTGTGGAACCAGGCGCTCCTGAGCAACTCTTAACATTTAAGATCGTTACAGATTCAACACAAACTCCTCTATGCCAAAGCCTTTAAATATTTGAAGATGGTAAAAAAGCATATATAGAATTTTTGGAGTACTGATTGAGAGGTTGTTTATCCTCAAAGTACAATGTCTGAAATGTTGATGAAGGGGGATCCAACTGGCTTGGGATCCTTGCACGGTCAGCATCTTCTTTTTGAAGGTCCGAAATCTTCATTTGGTGGGACACAACTGGATCTGGCCCAATCCAGGGATCAGCGTCTCATTTAGGTGGGTTAAGAAACCATTATTGTTGAGTCTGTTAGAGTCTTTTCATAGGCATTAAACTATACAAATACTTACAGGAAAAAAAAGCAACACAGTTGCCTAGTCGAGGGTTTTTCGCAAATAGCAAGCAAGGTGAAATCTACACTTCCTGTTAGCCAGTGCCTTCCTCTAAAACACACAAACTTAAGGTTCTGTTAGACTCTGCTTAGTCTCTTTTCTTTTAGGTCCTCTGACAGCAAACTGAAAGACCAGTGACTGAGCAAATAATCAGTTTGTTCACATTTATACCGGGCACTAGGGAGTTCCACATGCACTTTCTAAATCTTTTAGCAACGTCTTATGGATTTCATCACAAAATTCCTTTAAGCATTTTTAATTACTTCACCTGAAGATCAGTAATTGGCCGTAGTCCGTGCTAGAACGCAATCAGTCCCAGCCTTTGTTATTCCATTCAGTGTACCAAACTCATTTTATTTCTTTGGCTTTTAATTCCTAATAGCATGCTAAGCTACATTTAGTTTCTTTTGTGTTTCTTGACTAATTTTTGGCTGTGAATATTGTTTTAATTAGCACTTCGGGAAAAAAAATACGAAGTCCGAAGGATCTAAATCTGGCAAGTAGGGAGGGTGCGTAAATGAGATAATGTGGATAGCTCTCAGACGATCATCATGCACAAGTTGCCGGATGGTTTTGACATTTTCAGGGGTTGAGCTCTTTAAAGGTCTTCCTGATCTCACTTTGTCTTTTAGTGACGCTGTTTGGCTCGTAAAGCGCAGGTGCCACTCAAAACAAAACAAAAAACGGCGCATTACAGCATCGCCGTATGTCGTGTCAAACGTCTCTGTGGCAGATTTCACGTTTGTTCTCTGTTCTAACTTGCTGTCCATGATGAAATGGCAGACGTGGTAACTCACATGGTTATTGGAAGCATGGAGATGTTTAGGAGAGATGGCAGTGGAGTTTTTAACAAGATTGTTTAACAATTACAGGCAAATAAAAAGTTGATCAGTCACACCATGAAGTTAGGGGAAAGAGTAGTGGAAGCCAGGCTTAAAGAAGAGGTGACCATCTGTGAGCAACAGTATGGTTTCATGCTAAGGAAGAGCACTAAAGATGCATTATTTGCTTTGAGAATGTTGATGGAGAAGTATAGAGAAGGTCAGAAGGAGTTGCAATGTGTTTTTGTGGATTTATGAAAAGTGTACAACAGGGTGCCAAGAGAGGAGTTGTGGAATTGTATGAGGAGGTCAGGTGTGTCAGAGAAGTATGTGAGGGTGGTGCAGGACATTTATGAGGGCAGTGTGACAGCAGTGAAGTGTGCAGTAAAAACGACAGACTGGTTCAAGGTGGAGGTTGGATTGCATCAAGGATCAGATCTGAGCCCTTTCCTGTTTGCAGTGGTTTTGGACAGGTTGACAGACGAGGTCAGACAGGAGTCTCCATTGACTATGATGTTTGGCGGATGATACTGTTATTTGTGGTGAGAAGATTGAGAAGAGCCTGAAGATATGCGCTGGAGAGAATGGGGAATGAAAGTCAGTAAGAGTAGGACAAAGTACATGTGTGTGAATGAGAGGAAGGGCAGTGGAGAGGTGCGGTTGCAGGGAGAAGAGGTGGAGAAGGTGGACGAGTTCAGGTACCTGGGATCAATGGTGCAAAGTAATGGAGAGTGTGTTAGATAAGTGAAAAAAGAGTGCAGGCAGGGTGGAGTGGGTAAAGAAGAGTGGCAGGATTGATTTGTGATAGAAGAGTATCTGCAAGAGTGAAATGGAAAGTTTACAGAACTGTGGTGAGATCTACGATGTTGTATGGTTAGAGACAGTGGCATTGACTAAACGACAGGAGGTGGAGCTGGCGGTAGCAGAGCTGAAGATGTTAAGGTTTTCGTTGGGAGTGACGAGGATGGACAGGATTAGAAACGAGTTTATTAGAGGGACAGCACATGTAGGACGTTTTGGAGACAAGGTGAGGGAGGCTCGATTGAGATGGTTTGGACATGTGCAGAGGAGGGACATTGGGTTTATTGGTAGGAGAATGCTGGGAATGGAGCCACCAGGAGGGAGGAATTGAGGAAGGCTTAAGAGGAGGCTTATAAATGTGGTGAGGGAGGAAATGCAGGTTGGTGGTAAAAGAGGCAGATGTACAGGACAGGGGGGGATGGAGAAGGATGATCCGCTGTGGCGACCCCTAATGGGAGAAGCCGGAAAAAGAAGAAGAGTCTCAAAGGTTATTGATACCACCTCGGAAATGTAACGTGGCATCAAACTAATCAGTTGTTACATAGAGTCTAAAGTACTCCTTAATTCTTTATGTCCAAGCAAACCACAACACTGACATTTTGACTGTCCAGGTTGACATTTACAGTGTTCATAGGAGCAAATTTATTTGCAACTTCTTCGACAAGCCTAATGGAAAAATGTGATTGGCCTTCAAAATCACCAGACTTTATTCCTACAGGAAACCTGTGAGAATATTTGGAACAGCAGGCATTAGTTTCTTTCTACGCCCCCTGTTGGGCATCGACAGGCTGAAAAGGACAGTCCAGACTCCTTTATCATCAGTCACATATTGCAGCTCCTCCTGAGGGGACCCCTAGACATTCCCAAGCCGAGTGAGAGATCTAATCTCTCGAGTGGATTAGTAAAATAGGCCCTACAAAACGGTTGAAATGTGTACACAGCTAGCGGGCTAAAAATGACTAGATGCGTCTTAGGACACTAGCGGAATCCTAGGGGAAAAAATTGGTCCTGCTTCAAGACGATGGTAGGAATACGAACATATTTAGAAGAAGAAAAAACTACGCTTTCTTGCTGGTGAGCTTGACCCAGAAAAACAATGTACTGTAGAGGTATCTAGAGTGATGAAATAAATCTAGAGGTATAACTGTGGAGTTTGAACCTACAGTCAGCTAATTCAAGCTATTTTTGTTATCTGCAACACTATATTGGATTTGAAATTTAACAATATAGAAGACCAAGTAAAGTGCAGGCTTTAATTTGTGGGCATTTAAATCCAAATTGTGTAAAAAGTGTAGAAATTGTAGCACTTTTAATATGCAGCTGCTCTTTTTAAAGGATTAACAGTAGTACTTTGTTGCAAATCCTTTCTATAAAACAAAGACTTCACCAGGAGTTTTCTGCCTTGCTAATTTTCTGTCAGATCTTTAAGGCAAATGGCTTTAGTTACTGAGAATTCTTAGGAAGGTTTGCCTTTAGCAAGCGATGATTATAGATTTAAATCAGGAGAAAATTTCACTTCCTTACCTTCAGAAAACACCTAATGTTGCTTTTGAAGTATGCATCATTGTCCATCTGCAGTGTAAAGCACGGTACCATTGCTGAGTCTGAGAAATCTTCGCTTGATTGTTGACAGACACACCTACCTCAAAGAGTATTCTTGATTTGTCCAACCATTTTCTTCACTGTTTACATGTTCTTTGAGACATTTTCATGTGGCTAGAAAATGGTACCACTTACAATCAATGAAGGTGACACAGTAAACAGTTGATAACCTCAGTATTGATAGAACTATAATAAAAGGAGATACTGTGTCACCCAGACTAGGCTGGGGGTTCCCTTTTTAAGCCTGGTTCCTCTCAAGGTTTCATCCTCATACAAAGTGGTATCAAAAAGTATCAAGACTAGTTTTGTAACATGCCAACAGGCTTGCACAAGGCTGCACGCACAGTCACAAAGAGCACCGAACTTCCTAAATAACTGCGCCAATAGACACCATCCTGTGTACATCTGGAGATGTGCAACTAGTACTATTCTGACCACGTGTGCAATCTGTCATCAAGCTCTCTACACACGCGAGTTTCTCCCAGGAAACATGATCTCACTTCCGCACCCACCTTACTTACCATACTTGGCTCATGTAGACTTTGCCCTCTTCCCAAAGATAAAGATCCAGTTCCGAGTTCGCCATTTTCACACCATTGCGGAGATCCAGCACGAATCGCAGAAGGTGCTTAAAACGCTTCGAAAATAAGACTTCCAGGACATATTCCAGAAGTGGCAGGAACACTGGAAGCGCTGCATTGCTGTGCAAGGGGACTATTTCGAAGGTGACACTTTGTAAACAGAGCTTGTGTCACAACTTTTTGATATCACCTATTATCATCTCAGGAAGATTTGCCTCACCCTAAAAAGCTGCTTTGTGGCTAATGTTAAGAGTGCTAAACAAAACTGAACAGAATTGAATCAATGTGTTGTACCAAATGTACCAAATATTTGTTTTTGCCAAGTCTTATGTTTTTTCCATTTCTCTGATGAGTTTGTTTTGATTTCTCAACCTAATATGAGCTTGTTTCTCTCATCGTGACAAGACCGTATATCATAGTGACAGCAACAAATGTAGAGTCAAAAGCAATATGAGTGTAAAAGACAACAACAAAGACGAACATGATGGACAGTGGTCACAATCCCATACACACACACACACACACACACACACACACACACACACACACACACACACACACACACACACACACACACACACACACACACACACACACACTAAACACACACTAAACAGAGCTACTTGCTTGCCTGGCTTGGTGTTGTTGATTGCCTCTGGGTTTTCAGGGCCCTGATTGGCCACTTGTCTCTCGGCATGTCTCTGTCTGGCCACGTCTCTACGTTGAGCAATCTCCTCCTGAGACAGGGGCCTACAGGAGCAAAAAAATAATAATTTATAAAATAAAAAAAAAAACAGCATTACCCATAATGCACCAAGTTTATCCATAAAGCCACTTGGAGAACACCATCTCACTACAAAGCATGACCAAGTCTGAATGCAGTATACAGAGAAACTACGATTTAATCTGTTTGAATCTGACTTTAATCTGATGTCTAAGACGTCAGGACTGTATGATAAGCCTTTATATTTGATTCGGATATGTTCAGAGTGCTATAGCACTTGAAGTTCTTGGAAGAAGAAATACATAAATAAATATAAAAATGAATAAAGGATGATGTGGAAGGAAAAGGAAAAAAAAAAAAAGCTGCATAACCAAATATAAATCTACTCCTTTTTTTATTCTGAGGGAACGAGTGACACAAATATTCACGGCCGTATGTCATTAGGCGGAAATTGCGCGTTGATAATCGAATCGAACGGCATGGGAACAAATCTCCGCAGAGGCATAACGATGTAAAATAATACAGTAATGAGAACGAATCGCAGAAACAGCTGCGTATGCAGTTTCAGAGCAAACCGTTTTCGCAGACTCGCTGTGCGGGAACACAGAGCTCTGGTGAACTAATTGAAGGCTTTTTTTTTTTCTTTTGGCTATAGGCTGCTTTTTAGGTGTAAAGGATACATAATAAGAAGATTGGCATTGACTGTCTTGAGCCTCCTATTACACCAAAAACAGCATCAGAAATTAACCAAAGCTTCCTGCATACTAGCTGAACTAAAGGGTTGGGGGGAGTTCATTTTCTTTAAAAGCAAGCCCTGTTGTACAAATAGGCATCACTACATGCTTAGGAGGTTAAACACACCATGAATGGCATAAACCTTTAACATACGTCGGACACCGACACCCACATACCCATACAGGCTCACATTCCTTTCAACATCATTATTCTTAACCAAAATCACTTCTTTTTTCCCTCAGCAGACAAAACAGCACTGCCTCTCAATAAGCAGCTCTCACTTCCCAACTGTGTATATTTAAGACCCCATTTTCAAGTGAAAAATGAATTTGGCCTGGGGAGATGACAGACCAGTTGCAGCTCTATTTAGTAAACAAATCAGGAAAAGGGCTCTCCTGCCTCACACTAGATCAGAGATAGCCATATCTTAACACAGCTAGAGTTGCTTCAAAGTGACAAGCCGCAAAGTGAAGAGCATCCAGTCACCATTGCGGAGATGAAAGCCAGATTCTTTCTCTCGTTTTTTTTTTTTTTTTTTGTGGGATGAATTGTTCCAACACTCTCAAACACTTTTCTTGAATTGTTAACAGTTTGTGCTACCGCAAAGTTGGAGGCGCACAATTGTACGATATGTTTTTGGACGCGTTATCGTTCAATTTCCCCTTCACTTTAACCTGTTCCAGTCTGACAATGCACCTATGCACAAAGCACGCACCGTGAAGATATGATTTACATGGGATGGAGTGGAAGATCTTGAGTGGCCCGCTATAGAGCTCTGACCTCAATTTTACTGAACACCTTTGGCATGAATCGAAACACTGACTGTACCCCAGGACTCCTCACCTCACCTACACCGGACTTTATTAACACCTTTCTAGCTGAATGAATCTCCACAAATGGCACATAAGCACACTCCAAAATTTAGTGGAGCACCTTCCCAGAAGGGTGGTGGTTGCTATAACAGTAAATAATGACTATATGAGGAATTGGATATTGGAAAAAAAGGCATATGAATCTTATGGTCAGGTGTCCACGCATTTGGGTCCATGTAGTATGCGTCATGTTGCAAAGCTTTGTGTTGTAATGATTAGAGGATTTTTTGCCATTTTTAAATGAATCGCCATTGGCCGATTGTGCTGCAAATTAGGCTGATTAATTGGCAGGCGCATCTGTAAGCAGCTAAGCGTTATTGTGGAACATGTCCCTGTGATGTCCCTCTCTGCCTGCTAACTTTTTGAAGAGAACTACCTGGTAACTTTCCGAAAAAAAATTTGTAAGATTTAAGTTCTTATTCTTGGTTCTTAATCTAGCCTTATATATTTTATTGCATAAATATGATGCTGTTTTTGAAAAAAGATTGCGTTTGGAAAGAGAATGTGAGCACATTTTTGGAACTGTATTGAGAGTAAGCTTTCGACCGGCTGTAGTTTAGGCTACAGGTACAGTAGGCACCAGTAGCAAAAGCTGCTAACAAGTGCACTGATTGGAAAGGCCTGTGTTGTTTAATGAATGAACAAATGAAATCTGTATCACTTCTTATTACTTAACTGTTAGATTTTATGAGATCTTCTTCTTCTTCTTCTTTCGGCTGCTCCCATTAGGGGTCGCCACAGCGGATCATCCGTCTCCATACCACCCTGTCCTCTACATCTGCCTCTTTCACACCAACTACCTGCATGTCTTCCCTCACCACATCCATGAACCTCCTCCTTGGCCTTCCTCTTTTCCTCCTACCTGGTGGCTCCATCTTCAGCATTTTTCTACCAATATAATTCATGTCCCTTCTCTGCACATGTCCAAACCATCTCAATCTCGCCTCCCTCACCTTGTCACCAAAACATCCTACATGTGCTGTCCCTCTAATAAACTCATTTCTAATCTTGTCCATCCTCGTCACTCCCAACGAAAACCTTAACATTTTCAGCTCTGCTACCTCCAGCTCCACCTCCTGTCTTTTACTCAATGCCACTGTCTCTAATCCATACAACATCGCAGGTCTCACCACAGACCTATAAACTTTCCCTTTCATTCTTGCAGATACCCTACTATCACAAATCACTCCTGTCACTCTTCTCCACCCACTCCACCCTGCCTGCACTCTTTTCTTTACTTCTCTAACACACTCTCCATTACTTTGCACTGTTGACCCCAGGTACCTGAACTCCTCCACCTTCTCCACCTCTTCTCCCTGCAACCGCATCACTCCACTGCCCTCCCTCTCATTCACACACATGTACTCTGTCTTACTCCTACTGACTTTCATTCCCCTTCTCTCAAGCGCATATCTCCACCTCTCCAGGCTCTTCTCAACCTGATCTCTACTCTCACCACAAATCACAATATCATCTGCAAACATCATAGTCCAGGGAGACTCCTGTCTGACCTCATCCGTCAACCTGTCCATCACCACTGCAAACAGGAAAGGGCTCAGGGCCGATCCTTGATGCAGTCCAACCTTCACCCTGAACCAGTCTGTCGTACCTACTGCACACTTCACTGTCCTCATACATGTCCTGCACCACCCTCACATACTTCTCTGACACACCTGACTTCCTCATACAATACCACAACTCCTCTCTCGGCACCCTGTCGTACGCTTTCTCTAAATCCACAAATACACAATGCAGCTCCTTCTGTCCTTCTCTATACTTCTCCATCAACATCCTCAAAGCAAATAAGGCATCTGTGGTGCTCTTCCTCAGCATGAAACCATACTGTTGCTCACAGATGGTCACCTCTTCTCTCAGCCTGGCTTCCACTACTCTTTCCCATAACTTCATGGTGTGACTGATCAACCTAATTCCCCTGTAGTTACTGCAGGTCTGCACATCTCCCTTATGCTTAAAGATCGGTACCAGCACACTCCTTCTCCATTCCTCAAGCATTCTCTCCCCTTCCAGAATCCTGTTAAACAATCTGGTTAAAAACTCCACTGCCATCTCTCCTAAACATCTCCACGCTTCTACCGGTATGTCATCTGGTCCAACCGACTTTCCATTCTTCATCCTCTTAATCGCTGCTCTCACTTCCTCCTTACTAATCCTATCTACATCCTGCTTCACCAACTCCACATCCTCCAACCTTCTCTCTCTCTGATTTTCCTCATTCATCAGCTGCTTAAAATACTCCCTCCATCTTCTCAACACACTCTCCTTATTAGTCAACACATTTCCCTCTCCATCCTTTATTGCTCTAACTTGCAGTACATCAGTACAGCAGTACATCAGTACTGCTGTACTTGCAGTACAGCAGTACAGCAGGTAAAAAGGTACCCTTTTTACCTGCTGCCGCATCTTCTTGTACTCCTGCCTACTTTTCTCATCACTCTGTCGATCCCACTTCTGTTTAGCCAACCTCTTTCCCCTAATGCTCTCCTGCACTTCCTCATTCCACCACCACGTCTCCTTGTCTTGCTTTCTATTTCCAGATGTCACACCAAGTACTTTTCTAGCTGCCTCCCTCATCACTCCTGCAGTGGTTGCCCAATCATCCGGCACCTCTTCACCACCACCAAGCCCCTGTCTGACCTCTTCCCTGAACCTCACACTACACTCTTCCTCCTTCAGTTTCCACCATCTTATTCTTCTTTCAATCCTTACTTTCCTCCTCTTCTTCTTCGCCTCCAAAACCATCCTACAGACCACCATCCGATGCTGTCTAGCTACACTGTCCCCCGCCAACACCTTACAGTCTCCAATCTCCTTCAGGTTGCATCTCCTACACAGAACATAATCCACCTGTGTGCACCTTCCTCCACTCCACTTATACGTCACCCTATGATCCTCCTTCTTCTTAAAATACGTGTTCACCACTGCCATTTCCATCCTTTTAGCAAAATCTACCACCATCTGCCCTTTCACATTCCTCTCCTTAAAACCATACCTACCCATCACCTCCTCATCACCTCTGTTCCCTTCACCTACATGCCCATTAAAGTCTGCCCCAATCACCAATCGTTCTTTCCTAGGTACACCATCTACCACTTCATCTAATTCACTCCAGAATCTTTCCTTCTCCTCCATCTCACAGCCAACTTGTGGAGCATAGGCACTGATGACATTTATTATCATCCCTTCAACCTCCACCTTCACGATCATCACCCTATCAGAAACTCTCTTCACCTCCACTACACTCTTACTGTACTCTTCCTTCAGAATCACCCCTACCCTCTTTCCATCCACACCATGATAAAACAGTTTAAACCCACCTCCAATGTTCCTGGCCTTACTCCCTTTCCACTTGGTCTCCTGAACACACAGCATATCTACCTTTCTCCTCTCCATCATATCAGCTATCTCTCCCCCTTTACCCGTCATAGTACCAACATTTAAAGTACCAACCCGAACCTCTACTCTCCTACACTGCTCCTTTTCCTGCCATCTCTGTAGACGTCTTCCTCCTCTCCTTCTCCTCCTTCGGCCAACAGTAGCCCAATTTCCACCGGTACCCTGTCGGCTAACGATACCTGTGGCGGTCGTTGTTAACCCGGGCCTCGACCGATCCGGTATGAAATTCTCATTTGTGATCCGCATATTTGATTTGGCACATGTTTTACGCTGGATGCCCTTCCTAACGCAACCCTCCCCATTTACCCGGGCTTGGGACCGGCACTAAGAGTGCACTGGCTTGTGCCCCCCAATGGCTGGGTTGTTAGATTTCATGAGATGAAATGCTAAAAATTATATAGATATACATATACATATATTGGCCACCGGCTGCCTGATTTTTAAACACTTGCGGTCAGAGAAAAACCCTTATTGGTCAACCTCTAGCAATGATGTTCATAAAAGCCATTTATTTTCTTTGTCTACCAACTGAAATGCAGAGAAATATGATTACCCAATCAGGATTGTACTTTTCTCCCATTTCTATTGGAAAGCTCCTAGTCAGCTAGTTATACTCTGAGCTTTTGACAAGTGAAGTTGGTGGTGAGATGGTAGTTCAGTGGTTAAGGCATTAGACTCTGGATCAAAAGGTCACAAGTTTAAAGCCCAGCACCACCAATCTGCCACTCCTGGGGAACTGGAGCATGACCCTTAACCCTCAACTGCTCACTTGTACAGTAGGCTGTTCGGGATAAGTGCCATAAATGTAAATGTTCTTAAGGTGTAAATTCTAGAGGAGAAAAACCAAAACAATTGAAAGAGCTGTTGTCATTAAGGAACATCATTTTACACTATTCAGACAGGTTGAACACATTAACAGATGGACATACAGGCAGATATAGAGCTAGAGAAAGAGGCAGACTGGAAGACACAAGGTAGTAAACAGCCGAATGAACAGAAAACAGTATTTGAATAGACAGGCCGGCAGATGGAAACAGACAGACTCATGTGAACACCACAATGCTCAGGAAGGAAGAGAGAGAAGAAAAAAAAAAAAAAAAAAGTCTAGCATGCTCATTACAGCACACACATCCACAGCGGAGCTATTTTTATAGAAATAATCTCATTCTACGAAACGATGTACCAATACATTTTCAAAGATAAATAAGCTTTTCACACCAGCATGTGTGTCACCCAGCCTGATGTATATTTATTATTTCAGCCTGTTTTATCACACCTCTAATCACGTCATACACCCATTCGTCAAATTCATTCCTTTGTATCCCTTTTTTTTTTTTTTAATACAACATTAAATAGCCTGTGACATTTTCATTATCCGACTCATAATCTGTCATTTATTCACCATAATAAGGATTTTTTAAAAGCAAGCAAAATCACTGCTTTCAAGTAGTAGTTTAGCAGAAAGAGCTCACGATAGCATGTTAGTTTCTAATGCTGGTCAGAGACGTTCGTCAAAAATACCCCGTAGTTCTTCCTATTCGGATTATACCCATTTCTGTACACTCAGCATAAGGGATCTGTAACGTGGACTTTTGAGATCGTCGGTAAGAGGTCTGCTGGTGGTTTGAAAACATCACCAGAGGCCACTTTGATAGACCAAGTAAAATAAGAAAAGGACGATTTTCACTTCAAATATTATTTCTAGAAGAGAATGCAAAAGTAAAAAGTAAAAGGTAGAATAGGTCAGTTTTATCCAAATCAAAAATAATAGTTTATCATTTAGCAAAAATATTTTTTGTTAAGAATGCAGACCTAAAAATAAATAAATAAAAGAAGCAGTGACTTGTGAAAGATGAATGGCCTTATGAAACATTTTATTTTTATTTTTATTTTTTACTCTTTATTACTTATAAATATCTCTAAAATGAGAGTTTAAAAAAAAAATAAATAAAAAAAATAATAAATGAAGAGGGTGGGATAAACAAAGCTGATCAGATGTTGGGTATTGGGAAACAGTGGTGATTGGTGCTTGGACATTAGGATAATTAGTAAGCAGGAATTAGTCATTACGAAACAGCAGGGATTAGTGATGGGTCATTGGAAAACAGTGGAAACTGGTGATTAGGAACTGACAAATAGGAAACAGAGGTGATAAAGGGATTAATTATTGGAAAACAATGGTGGTCATTGGGACACAATTATGGTCAGGATTGGTCAAAAGGAAAGTGGTAATCAAGGTTTAGCTACACTCATGCTCCCATTCACATCAATGGAGCTGCTGTCGAGCATGTACCCAGCTTTAAGTTCCTTTGAGTCCACATCTCTGAGGATCCCACCTGGTCTCTGAACTCTTTAAAAAATCTTGTCTGTGCTACACGATACTGGAGAACTTTTACCACTTTACTATTGAGAGCATCCCCACTAACTGCATCTCAGTGTTTTACAGCAGCTGCACTGCTTCCGACCGTAAAGCCCTTCAGAAGGTGGTGAAAACACTGTCTGTAAAGAGCGAGGGGCATTATCAAAGATACCTCTAACCCCAACCATGGACTATTTATCCTTCTCCCATTGGGAAGACGCTACAGGTGCCTCAGAGCTGCACAGACTGAAGACTAGCTTTTTTCCTGTGGCTGTTACTGTACTGAACAGCTGATCATCATACAATGACAACATACACTACTGCATTGTTACCGTCACTTTTTTTTTAAGCACTGCTTTATCCACTATGCATTTTTGCACCATCAATAACTTGTTTATCCCCCGTACTACTGTATATTCCAGCCATATTTATTCTGTACATACTGTACCATACACCATATCTCTCGACATCTATGCACAATCTTTGCACAGTATATTGTATTATTATATATACGTATATTATTAACTAGTGCACCTTCTGTACATTATTTACTCATACATATGGACCCCATATCCTTATTTATCAAACTGCTGTTTATTTATTGTAAATAGGCCACATATGCACTCCTGGTTAGATGCTAACTACATTTCATTGGCTCTGTATATGTACTTTACACAATGACAATAAAGTTGAATCTAATCGAATTAGGATCGGTGGTAAGAAGGGATTAGGGCCATTGGAAAACAGAGTTGATCAGAGATTGGTTATTGGGAAATGTGGTGATTAGCGACTGGCCAATAGGAACCAGAGGTGATCACTTAATGGGTTATTACAAAACATCAGGGATAAGTGATGGGCCATTGGAAAACAGAGGTGATCAGAGATTGGTTATTGGAAAACTGTGGTGATTAGCGACTGGCCAATAGGAAACAGGGGTGATCAGGGATTGATTATTACAAAACAGCAGGGATTCGATCAACACAGTCAGGTTTTACACACTGATTGTGAGCGAATCAACAATAGAATGGGCTCCAACAGAATAAGAACACATGGGTTGCCACTACAGCCAGCCAAGAACAGGAATATGATGCTCATTGAGCACAGGTTCATTAAAACTGGACAGATGAAGCCCACAAATAGATGGCTATGCCTAAAGAAGTGCCTGTAGAGTGTATATGCAAATTTACCCCAGCAAGCAATTCAAACACCACTGCTGTTTGGCAAGCTGGACTAATGAAATGATAATGAAAACCATTTCTAGGTTTATTGCAACACAACAATTAAACATCTCAGCAACTTTCCTATCAATGAAAGCAAAGTTTTAATGCTGTCGTATTGTCAATAGACACTTACTCTCTACTTCCTCACATCGAAATATACTTTTAATCTTCGATTGCATTAAACATGCCAGAGAGCCAATGCTCATATTAATACGATCCAGACATCCATCGTGTCGTGACAACTGAGGATGTCTGTCTGTGTTTGTGTGCGTTATAATAAAAGCCAAGCCAATTTTCTGCCTGCCGACTGCCTTGTGTCATTAATGAAAACCAGCAGCAGCTCCATCAGCCAATAAGATGATAAAGCGCACATGTACCCAACACCCCCTTGTGTCCAATCATACACCCAGTGACCCACATTGATTATTGCTATGGCAACCTGCGAGACGATGCACTGTACTGTCTGGCAGGTTCCTGCAGAGTTCAGTCAGAGAACATCGTGGGAGTGGAGTCGACATAAAAAATAAAAATAAAATAAAATACATTCTTCTGTACTCACTGTTCCATTCACACAACCCACACACAAACACACACAAACACACACACACACACACACACACACACACTTATATTACTGATTTATTATATTACACTCTGTCTCTAACACAGAAAAAAAAAAAAGAAAAAAAACGGAGAATACTGTACAGGCAGATAATCAGAGACAGATACACAGATAAAAAAATAAATAAATAAATGGAAGGTCATCCTTATGCACACACAGACAGACAGACCGGCACATCCAGATATAATTAAAGACAGAAAAACAGACAAAAAAAATGCTAAAAGATGTCTAAGAGACAAACAAAGAGGGACAAATGTGCAGACATGCCGGTAAAAGGATAGTAGCAGACAGATACTGAGACAGAGTGTCAAGCAGCCAGACAAAGAAACACAGAAATGCAGACAGAGTGACAGACAGGCATCGGAACACTCCCACTGACTTAGAGACAAACACAGCGATAAAAAGGCAGCCAGTTAAACAGACACACACACATATGCATTTCAAAAATGATGTATAAAGACAGAAGCACAGAGAGACAGACATAGAGACAAAAACACAGATATGAAGTCAGATGTATGGGCAAATGTATAACAGACAGACAGACAAATAGACAGACAGATACACACACATATACTTAGAGATAAAAAGTCAAATAGACAGACAGACACACAGAGAGAAAGAAAGACAGACAGAGCTGGACAAACATACAGGTAAAGACACACAACCAGACATGAGACAGAGACAGAAGTTCAGACAGACAGAAACACAGAGAACAGACAGACAACCAGGCCCACAGCTAGACAAGCAGTCAGACAGACAGAAAAACAGATGAGCAGATGGAAAGGAAGATCATTGATCAAAATCAAATTGCACAACCAATTTAATTATTTGAATTAATTCCAATCAATCGCCTCATCAACCAGTGTAAAGCGAATGCACTGTGCTTTTCCCACATCCATCTCACACCAGGGGATCCAGCCTCCCACGACATGCTGACTAATAAACCAGTTAAAAAATACATTAATTGGGTTTCATCCAAAATAAAATGATTAAATAAATAGATAAATGACAAAAACAAGAAAATGAATTTCGTACAACACAGAGTTGCCTGTTTATGAGGTAAATCGACATAATACCTAATAAACTGTCAGGCCAATGCATATAGGTTAGCTTGAGAAGCACTATTTTAAAACAGCAAGGTTGGTGAGCTTTGCTGTGAATGTAGGGCAGGAAGGATGATGTGAGGCTGCTCTTGATACGAGCTTGTTTGCTCACAGACTTTTAAACAAGATTTACCCAAAGATGTGACTCTAAAAGCACATTTCATTAAAGTAGAGATTCAGTGTTGATGCAAGGTTTCACTCCTGGATCTTTGCATCAGTTGCGTTCTCAGCTGTAGGCAGATACTCAAAACCCCCAATGCTGGCGAGATGATTGATCAAACACTATTCTGGTTCAGAGTCAATATTAATTGAGAGCGGGATCAAACATTCCTGCATGTCGTGGATACGGACGTGTGAAATCTTGTGGGAAAAAAAAGGTTTCTCGGTGAGGTTTAAGGCTGTCCATGATGACATGTTATTTCTAAGCTACATGATATGCTTGTGTAATATACACAACTTCATAAGATATGAAAGAGCACGGACTGTGTGTCATTCAAAAAATAGTTGAGGGATCAACAAAAAAAAAATCAGAAATGTAACAAATGAAAAAAAAAAAAAAGCAAGATGCTTTTTTATTATATGAATTCAATTGAGCCATTGATTAAATAAAATTAATTAATAGAAAAATGTAATTTGTTAAACCTTATTTGGGTAATACAGATGTATATAAGTGTGCGTTTTGTATTTAATATATTTATTACATATATGTTCTACTTAACTGATCTACTTATTACAACATACAGTACTTCAACAAATGCCTTCATTCCTTCCATCTTTTATTCATTCACTCCCTCGATATGTGAATTTGTCAGGATTTTCTCTTTTAAGAAATAAGATATGGATAAGAATCCATATCGCGAGACTATTGTAAAAACGTTGTCGATGGCAGGAAACGGGAGCATGCATAAAACAAAAGTCGCCACAGTAACACTTTGCTCAAAGTTGTTTTGTTTTTTTCTGCGCTCAGGCGGAAACTAAACAAACTTGCAGTCCGCCACTTAACCAAACTGAACTAAAATCCATGTACTGAAACTTTTCGGTACAAATAACGAACGTGATATTGCGAAAATACAGACTATGGCCATGTAGTGCACAACACGCAAGGTAGAAGCTTTGGGTCTTATGTAGTGCACATTATGGCTGTTACTCGGTCACCATTAGTCATGGTGTATGATCTGATAGTTACCACACCATTGACTGATTTAAATGAGCAATTCCGAGAAGTGTTCATGTAAAACTAGGACTTTTGAGTTTATAAAATAAAAAGAACAAAGCGAAAACTGCATCTATTTTTCGGCATAATCCCCTGCTACATTTATACTTTTATCCCAGCATTTAACTAATGCCCAGAAAGATTCGGCATTGAAAAGATTTGCCCGCCCACGCACTGAATGTTCACAGGAATGTCTGCTATGGCCTGGGAACCACCACAACCGGGATCGTTTACAAGCTGTTCCATGCAACACTGTTGCCTACCATCTTGATTAATGGTCTCTGAACTGGCCATCAACATTTGCACAACCTATCATTAATAGGACACAATCCCAAAAAAGGGCACTTCCTGCTGTGTGAAGTACCGCCACGCTAGCATCCATTTTTTTTTTACCTGCAAGTCCCGTTTTGACTTGGCCTCATACAATTCTTTTTTCTACCAGTTAAACTCCCACACTCCATGCACTTTAGTCTCTTTCCTCTCAAATCACACCACAGCAACATCTCTAACACTTCTACAATGCTTGTAATGTTATGATAAAAGGTGGCTGTCAAATGCACAGAAGAACCTTGGCCATGCTGACCAGAATAACCAGCACTGCAGTTGTCTTTTTCAGCTTTTAAAAACATTGTGAAGAATAAAAAAATAAAAAAATAAAATAAAATTCAACAATATCTTTCAGAGACAGAAAATGTAGAAGAATTCATCCTTTAGTTTTTTTCTTTCTGTTATATATACAAAACAGTGTGCAAAGAGAATTTTGTGTGCAAACTCGAATCATCTCCAGCTCGACTGTTTGTTAACTGAAAATGTTTTTGTCAATGTTGTAATACTATGATACTGTGATATTTTAGACCACGTTATCCAATCGTGATTTCACACCCGAAAACCTTCAACGCGTTTGACTTCAAACTCTCCGTTCTGACTAACAGCGATACCATCGAAAAATTCGTGTTATTGCCCCAGCTATTGCTGACAAACACATTGTTTTTAGCATGATATCATACTCCAGTTCTCAGTGGTGGCACCGTGGTGATGGTTTACAGCTACTAATCAGAAGGTTGTAACTCAAAACTGAACTCTGCCAAACTGGCCCCTGATGGGCTCGTGAGGTGCAAGGACCCGAACCCTCTTTGCTCCAGGGGTGCGGCATCACGATTAATGATGTACTCTGACCAAAGCTCCCCGGTCAATAAGGATGTACAAAGAAAATGATTTTACTGCACACTTTACTGTATTTATTTCCTTTTTCCTCTTAACAGAGGGAATTAAATCCATTTCTTGGTTTATGAGGAGGCTATGCTCATTCCAAGAGATGTGAGCTTAGTTTTGTATAACTGGAACCCACTACCCATTGGAACCCAGAAGCATAATGTGAACCAGGGGGCATTATGAAATGAACCACATTGGATTGTACATTGTGTTACAATGGGATCAAGATGCAATATAAAAATGAAAAAATTAATAAATAAATAAATAAAAACCTGCATTCTAGATACTAACACAAGGCTTTCTGCATATTTACCTCCACTTCACTGCATTTGAAAGTCCAAGCTAGGATTATTATAAACACGTTTTTGTTTTGTGAATGAACAAATTCATATTTAATAACCTATTTATTTATGTGTTGGAACAATGATTGTTGTTAAAATTGCTATACAAATAAAACTGAATTAAAATCTAATTTTATTTTGTGATAAAAAGAAAAAAGTCTGCCCGTGTTGGAAACATTTGCTCTGAAGAAAGAAAAAAAATCCCAACAACCTTAAGGTGATTTCACACCTAGTTTATTTGAGCTTTGCTTTGAATGGAGCCCCGGGCGGTCACTGTTTCATCGGTGTTTGTTGACAATGAAAACAAGTGAGGTTTTGATTAAGGCAGTGAGGAGAAATGATGACGTTTTTTGGCACGGTTTTCTTGGGTACACTATAAATCATCAACACTGCCTCATGTCTTCTGACATTCCTATAGAGTTCGGTTCAAACCGCACAGGAAGAAAGGTTTCAATGTAAAAAGACTGGGTTATTTTTGTTCTTCTAGTTCACAATAAAATGTACAATGCAATGCTCCGAACGTTGTCGCCTTCACACTTAAACCACACCTTGTACAAGTCCTGATCTGACTCACACATGAGGCTAAAAGTCCACACATGTGGACCAAACCAAACATACAAAAGGTGCAAAACAGTCCAGATCTCACTACATCAAACCCAAAATAACATGTGTGTAAGAACTATAAAGTGTGCAAGAGAAAACCCCACCTCAACATCAAAACTAAACCATAAAAACCCTGTCAGAAACATGCAGGTAAAGAGATTGACATCCTTTCATGAAACAACAATTCCAATGGATGTTTTTTGCTCACTCTTTTCTCATATCTGTAAAAGGGTCCTGCAAATATGAGGTGCACAGCATTGGTGTCTAAAATCCTGACATCATTCAGAAGTGAACTGATGAAAGGACACTAGCAGTGTTTTGGGGAAAAGATGGGGCTGAAAATCAGAACACAAACAATCCAGACTTAGGTGGCTATCATTCAGTCTCAGCTGTCGCATGGACCATTTTTTAAGATGCAATACCGCAACAAGAGGAAAGATACAGCAGTGCTGAAAAAGGGCTCGATTCAGTTTTATTAGTATATAGCAATGTTTAAAATGGACATTGTACAAAAGCAGCTTTACAGACATGAGTACAGATACAATTGGAACTTATACATTAGTGCCTATAAGTTTATCCCTAATGAGTAAGCCATTGGCGAAAGTGTCAAGGAAAAACTCCAAAAAGATGGTATGAGGAAGAAACCTTCAGACAAACCAGACTCACAAGGGAACCCATCCTCATCTGGTTGGCACAGAATGTCCATTCATTACAGTTCCATCATTGTTGAGGTGTACTGTTCACTTACTGGTAACTTCATGGATCTTAAGTTGTTCAAGTGGGTTTAAAGGGATCAAAACCAGACAAAATCATCAGTTACCAAATAATAAATTACAAAGACTAGTTTGGTTAAAATAAATAAATAAACGAATAAATAAATACATTTCTCAATTAAAAAGTCACTACAATACCAGTAGAAACAGACAGCATGGAACCGGTATCTAGACTGTATACACTAATCCGAATACATTTGAAAAAGATATACGGTATGTTTAAATTATAACCACATTTTCATCGCTTCGTGTCCTCACTTTCGTTTTCAACTTTTCCCAAAAAGTTGCTCATCCACACCGAAACGTCTGAAAAAGCTCATGTCCCTATATAATGCGTGCACGAATCTTAAGACGCTTCGAACTGCGTGATTTCCACCTGCCGCTTATTTACTATTTGAAAAATAAAATTCCACTCGTGGTGATTCTGTGATCATTACATTTGCATGTACATTTACAGCATTTGGCTCATGGCCTCATCCAGAGCGATTTACAATTATCTCATTTATACAGTTGAGAAGTTAAGGACCTTGCTCGAGGCCCAACAGCTGCACCATGATGGTGCTGGGGTTTGAACCCACAAATTTGACCATCCAATCAGAAGTCTAAAATCTTGCCCACTGTGCTACCACTTCATTACCATATATTTCAATGCACTGTGTATCATCCAAACGACTACAAAACATATTCCTAGCTAAAATTTTGAGTAGCTATTTATAGCTAGTTGAACTTTAACAACGCTTAGCAACCTGGTGAATAAGCCAAAAGTATACACCTGTACTCCAGATTGCTTGATTCTGATTGGCCAGAAAGTAATCTGTAATGTAACAACAACACATAGACTAATTTCATTGGTGCTCAGTAAACACATTAAAATGTGTCTAAATGTTAATATAGCCAAATATTTTGTCCATATATTTGCCATTTATGAAAAGAGTGAAGGTCTTAGGTTTAGGTTTTGTGTTGGGGGGGTTTCTTGATAAGCTGCTAACTTTCATGAAAAGAAAGTAAAAGGCTACTTTAGCCTGATGAGCCAAAGGAAGCTTACACCTTGTGAAATTCATAGTACTTAAAACATTCTTCGAAGGACAAATTTTACTAAGTCGTCTTCTGTTAAAAACATTCAGTATTTGAGGCACAGCCCTAAAGAAAAATACACAAACTTAAAACATGTTTTAATGATTTTCAGAATGCCGAAACCTAATGCAGTTCGAGAGCCTTTCCCAGTAGAACACCTGGCTCGCGTTCACATGCGCCTTTTTATTTTTTTTTTACTGTGTGTGTGTGTGTGGCTAATCACTTTTCCCTTGTTAGGCATGTAGGGATGGATTTCATTAGCTACATCTACTTAGAGGGGAAAAAAACTACACAGGAGCTCCACGCAGATGTACACATGTTCCACAGGCCCGGCTATTAAAACAATAGTCAGATTCATCATGGCTGCCGAGTCTCCTCCCGGTTTCCTGTAGCCATCTGCTTCTAATGACTAATAGTGTTTGGTTGTGCACTCTTAAGCCCATAATAGGCAAAAGAGACAGGATTTTCCTTTTATTTCAAAACTGCTTTAATAATTGCTTTGAATATGGTGGTGTTGTATTTTCATAACCTATAAAAAAAAAAGAGGTCAGGTAATATTTGTATGTATATTTCTCATGTGTTTTGTTTCTTATTAAAAAATAAACTTTGTATATAATTGTGTAAAATAAGAAAATAAAGGCGAGAAAAGTCTTTTCATGGACTTGAAAGGGACTAAACTATTAATTAGTGGTGCAACGGATCGCAAAACTCCCTGTTCGGATCACGTTACGATTTCTGAGTCACGGATTGGATCAATTTTCGGATCAGTAAAAAAAGGGGAGGAGACGAATATAATTTGCTTTCCATTTATTACAAGGAAAGTTGGAGCAAGAAAATGCTCTCAGAAATGCCTTTTGAATGATGCGGGAGGCTTTTCAAGTTCTTCTGCTAATCCGCTAGCCATGGTTATTGACTGACTGCCACACAACCCTACTATTAATTAACCAATAGCGTCATATTTATGCACTTCTCATTGCCCTCAGATGGCTTTCAATAGTGTTTGAGTGTATTTACAACCCAAAACATAAATTTCACTGCGACGTATTATGACGCCATCAAACTGTCAGGCAGGAGCAATGAACTTAATGCTGCTCCTCACTTGAGCCAATATCAAGCAAGAATAATGGGCTTAAGTCCAAGGTCAAAACAGACTCCTAACAGAGACACGCTTCTGTTTTTTAACAAACTCCATCCCACGCTAAAAACTCCTGATGTGCAAATAGTGCTCAAGTCTGGAGTTACGGCTGAAGCCAGTTAAAAAAAATGACACTGTGCAATTTCAGTGTTAATTCATCGCTACGTTCGCATTATTCATCTCTGGAAACGGTGTCGGTTTCACAACTAAGCATTCGCAAGCTGTTATTTTAAACCCGATGCAGCAAACACCTATGAAGGAAACTCCAAAGTCCAACATGTCATGTAATCCAGAGAGATGATAAACCATTATTATATAAGCACAAATTGTATTAGGGGGAGGGGATGAATCCCAAATAGCTCATAATGGACATACAATGCAATAGGTAGAGAGTAAAACATTTTAAAGAGCCCATATAAAGGATACATGAAATCGTAAACCTTTCTACTGACCAAACGGTGTCCTATATGGGCATTTAGCTCACACACGAGGTGGAATCAAAAAGCTTCGAGACGAGCTTTGTACTTTTAAAATAATTAATAAAGTGAAAAAGTACTTTATTTTTCTACATTTACACACTATTATCCTCAAAATAGTCCAATTGCACAGCATTACAGCACCTCCGAGTTCCTGCTACTTCTGGAACGTGTCCTAAAAGTCTACTTTTCAAAGAGCGTCAAGTGTCAGCCTCCACGATTCGGGCAAAATCTCCGCAATGGGGTCAAAACGTTTCTGGAAAAAATCTTTTGGAAGAGTGCGAAATCTGAATCCGAATCCGCCGAGTAGGTGTGGGGGCGGAAGTGAGATCGTGTGGATTGTTCTCCGACGATCACCATGCACAAGTTGCCGGATGCTTTCGACACTTTCGGGGGGTTGAGCTTGCTGAAGGTTGTCCTGAGCTCCCGTCGCCTTCCAGTGATGCTCTTCCGCTCTTGTAGTGCGAATGCCACTCGGAACACCTCGAACGACTCGTTGCAGCATCACCATATGTCAAACGTACATCATGTCAAATGTCTCTGTGGCAGATTTGGCCAGTTTCGTGTAGAATTTCACGTTTGCTCTTTGTTCTGACTTGCTGTCCATGATGAAATTGCAGACGTGGTAACGCACCTAGTCCGAATAGCACCAGTAGTCCATGAAACTTTTTAATACCGCCTCGTATATGGAAGGTGAATCATACACATTTGGACTCCTGAACTCTTAGAAAGAAAGAGAGATTTCAATCGCCAGCACTGCCAAGCAAGCCAAGCTCTTAAACAATGCCCCTAACCTTATCTGCTCCATGGCCACTGTACCATGGTTCACTGTATCATCTGCTTTCTGACTACAACTTTCTGTGTGATCTTTCTCCTACCGTATGCTCATATAATGGAGTCAACAACATCATCACTTCATCCAAAGTGTTCCAATTTAACGGCTTCTAAATTGGACTGACGATTCATTTTACAGAATGTAAAGACCATTAGGAAGAAACACATCTATATAAGGTACTAGGAAGAGTGTAGAAACCTGATGATGTAATGTTCCATTAGGCAAGGCCAATTCCCCATATAATCAATATATAGTGCACTACTGCATGTAGAGTGCAGAAACTATTATTTCCTACTTTCCTTATATATGAAATAGAGAGATGGTTGTGGTTCAGCCGATGTATGCGCTGTGCACTGAAAGGAAGCTAAACGCCTCAATGTCAAAAGCCTTTCTTTACCACACTAAATCGTGATTCGAGGAATATGTCTGGGTGCCGCTGTGTGTTTATGTATAACTGTTTGAAAAACAAAAGGATATAAATCTTTGAGTGGGTTTTCAACTATACACTCCTTTTAACTCTCACACATGCACCCACACAAACACATACACGCCCAAACAGATAGGAACGTTTCTCATTAAGGAAGGCAGAGGCTCTCCTGTGTGAGAGGAGAGTTCTCCCACAAACAAAATATTTCATCTTAATGGGATTCACCTGGATAAATAAAGAATGAATAAATAAAATAAAGGAAACAAGGAGGCAGCCGTTTTCGAGGTCAAACGGGGAGCGAAGAGTCTAGTGTCCTGATAGCGACCTTACTCAGAGCGCCCTCTAGTGTTTAGTGTGTTTCTAAAATCCAAAAACCTCAGTAAGAATGTGGCTTCCAGGTTCGGGCAAAGATACATCAAAATGTACTTAACGACTATCAAAACGACTGTATTTTTGTTTTTTTAAAAGTACCAAAAAAATACTTTTACAAGGAAGCGTCAAATTTCTTCACAAACCTTCCATCATTGGCCTATTTGATCTGTTCCTTCGCCATTACACTGACTCGGTTGATTAAGTAAAATGTTTAATAGCAACAGCTTTTCTCTGGCAGAGTCACACAATAAATCTGACCTATGCAACCGGTTAACAGATAAAATATTCACAGACATAATCCCTGTGATCTCCCAGATGACGGTTAGTTTTAAAGTAACCCACAGTTTAATGTTGAACAGTTTGTGATTGACTCAAAATTGTTTTCTAATTTAGTTACTTGGTGTTTGATAACGAAGGGCTACTTTCCCTCGGCAACACTGACAAACAAGTCGTTCATAAGAAGACGACTGATGGCACCTGCATTCATAGCAACTATTTTCTAACTAATTAATCATTTGATTGTTAATCATAAATGTAATAATATATTATGTCAGACAGTTCTGTATAAATGTTCTCAATTAGTAACTGCTGGAAGGCAAATGGCACTTCTCCTACTTCCCCTTGACGAAGGCCCACAGGTGCTCAATTCGGTTCAGGTCTGAAGACATACTTGGTCACTCCATCACCTTCAGCTTCCTCATCAAGGCAGCTGTCATCTTGGCGATGTGTTTTGGGTAGTTATTATGTTGGAAAACTGGCATTCGGCAAATTTCTGAAGGGAGGACACCATGTTCTGCTTCAGAACCTCACAATACATGTTGAGGCTTCCTTCAGGGATGACGATCATGCAAACCGACGTGTTGCAGTCTGCGGCGTACGGTCTGAGCACTGACAAGCGGACCTTAAGCTTCTGCAACCTCTAAAGCAAAGCTGGGAGCACTCACGCGTCTGTTTTTTAAAGCCAGCTTCTGAACCTGGCGCACAGCATGAGAACTCAACTTCTTTGATCGACACTTGCTGTCTTGGAAAACCTCTGTATGACCCTGGCCACTGTACTGGAACTCAGTTTCAGGGTGTTACTGATCTTCTTATACTATAATTTATAGCCTCGGCCATCTTTGTGGCGAGCAACAATTCTAATTCTCAAATCCTTAGAGAGTCTTTGCATGAGGTGCCATGTTGAACATCCAGTGGTCAGTATGAGAGAATTGTACTCAAAGCACCAAATTCTAACTGCTCTAATACAAGATACACACATTTGTATGGTCCTGTCAAGCAGACAAAAACATGAACATGATGAATAGAACACGTGGCTTTGCATGAAAATACAGCTGTTAACACTTAGGGTGTACTCACTTTTGTTGCCAGCTATTTTAAAAATAATGGCTGTACGTCCAGTAATTTTCAGAGGACAGTAAAGCTGTACTGCTCTACAAGCTGCACATTGACTACTCTAGAATATATCCAAGTTTTATTTCTATAATACTGTCCCCTTGAGGAGATTCTTAAATGGATGCTGCAATGTGAGGGGTGCACTCACTTTTCTAAGATACTGCATATGAAAGGGGCAATTTTATAATGTAATCTGATCATTTGTCTCCTAAATTTCTGTAATTGCTTTTTTTCTTTTTACTAAAGAACACAATAAATTTGAATGTATCCATGGATGGATTCTTTTCATGAGAACAAACTTCGCTAAAAAGAGTTGGCTAATTCACATAATTATCGTGAAGCTGAATCCTCACTGGTAAAAGGGGCCGATCTACAAGAGCAGGTGACACACGTCTGCCTGAAAGCCAGAATCTGCAGGGACTGTGCCTTACAAATGCTCTGATGCTGTGTACAAAGAGAACCAGACAGTCACCAACTTCTAAGATGAAAGAAAAATAAAGCACTTTTCTCCGAAAAAAAAAAAGAAAAAACAAAGCGTGGGCTAAGAATCCAAACCTGGTACATACACTCAGGATATCTTTCTGCCATTTTTTTTTTTACAGTCATTTTTAGAATTACACGTAAGAATTTGAAATTTCTGCATTGTGCTGCATCCCTCTATTCCACACAGATTCTGGGCTGCATCCCAAACAACATTCTACACACAATGCCAAAAAACAAACAAAAAAAGTGTATTAACAGTCTATTAAGTAAAAAAAAGAACGGAGTTGGGGATGCGCTTAATGTATTTGTGACTAAAAACAATCACTTGCTTTCTCTCTCTCTCTTCCATTATTTGCTCGTTTTGCTTACACAGTGTTCAAAGGTCTCCAAACATAACCGGCTAATGGCAGCGCTCTAATGAAAAAACGAGCAGAAACTCAATCCATATCTGTAGATAACATACACAGACTACTAGAGAGCCATGGGTCACCAAATACTTATTTAATATAGGTGATCTAAATGCAGGAAATAAAGCAAAAACATCCAGGCTATGTTAAAGCTGATTCTAGGAAACTGTGGAAACTACACATACCACAAGTTTTATTTAAATTTGCTCAATTTAACAGGTTGAAATCTATAAACCTCCTCAAAAGATACACTGAAATGCTAGCTATCTTGTGCTCTTTTAAGGAAAAAAGAAAATAAAAAAAAAAAGCTTGCCAATGTTCCAACCCAAATTAGGAATAAATTATATTATTATAATTAGACTCTGTCTCTGCTTTTCATGCATATATACTATATATACAGTACAGACCAAAAGTTTGGACACACCTTCTCATTCAAAGAGTTTTCTTTATTTTCATGACTATGAAAATTGTAGATTCACACTGAAGGCATCAAGGGCTATTTGACCAAGAAGGAGAGTGATGGGGTGCTGCGCCAGATGACCTGGCCTCCACAGTCACCGGACCTGAACCCAATCGAGATGGTTTAGGGGTGAGCTGGACCACAGAGTGAAGGCAAAAGGGCCAACAAGTGCCAAGCATCTCTCGGGGAACTCCTTCAAGACTGTTGGAAGACTATTTCAGGTGACTACCTCTTGAAGCTCATCAAGAGAATGCCAAGAGTGTGCAAAGCAGTAATCAAAGCAAAAGGTGGCTACTTTGAAGAACCTAGAATATGACATTTTTCAGTTGTTTCACACTTATTTGTTATGTATATAATTCCATATATAATTCCACATGTGTTAATTCATAGTTTTGATGCCTTCAGTGTGAATCTACAATTTTCATAGTCATGAAAATAAAGAAAACTCTTTGAATGAGAAGGTGTGTCCAAACTTTTGGTCTGTACTGTATATATATATATATATATATATATATATATATATATATATATATATATATATATATATATATATATATATATATATATATATACACATACATACATACATACATATATATATACATACATACATACATTATATATATATATATATATATATATATATATATATATATATATATATATATATATATATATATATATATATATATATATATATATATATATATATATATATATATATACATACATACATACATACATACATACATACATACATACATACATACATACATACACACACACACACATACAGTAGGCAAACTTTTGTGGACACCTGATCATATGATTCATATGTATTTTTTGTTAGTTTATTTAGTCCCCATTCACTGTTATAATTAATAGAGGTTGACCGATTTTACAGATTTTTTACCGATACCGATTGCTAGATGGGATACTGAATAAAAAAAGGAAAAAAAACAGTACTGACTATGAAAATGTGCTGAATGAAATAAATATGAATATTACTTATATTAATAAATATTGAGAAAAATAAAAAGACATGAAACAAAAAGTAACACTCCAAGAAATAAAAAAAAAAAGTTGAAAAAGTTATAAACAGCACGTGTCTTCAGTGATTTATCTCTAGAGGCCGTTCTCGTACTTTATAACGCAACCCGGAAAAACTATCGGTATGGATTTTTCCGATAGCTAATGGTTCCAGCAATCAACAATCGGTGCTGCTTAATCGGCAAAACCAATGAATCGGTCAACCTTGAATAAAAACCTCACTTTTATGGGAAGATTGTGCTCTTTCCACCAAAGTATGTTTGTAAAGTCAGGTACTGATGTAGGTAAATAGGCCTGGGGCTTCGAAACCCAAGTCCTGCCGTGACACGTATTATTAATTCAGGGTTGCATTGGTGCAGCAGTTCTAAGTACATACAACTGACTTTTTTATGAACTGTGCAGATCGAATCACAATCTCTTTAATCTCTTCAGCGCATTTTAATCTAGTAATGAATCCCAGGTAAAGATAAGACTGCGGTTCTGAAGAGAAGTAAACAGAGACAGGAAGTTAAGTTACAGAACAGAGCGATCCAGAGAATTTACTGGAGCCAGTCATAGAGATTTGCATAAAATGGAGACGATCTGAACTCCTGAGCCTGTCGTTGGACTCACAGCTCAGCGTGGGAAATAAACAAACTGGGAAATGAACAGATGCCTGTCTCTTACTGGGGTTTATACACAAGCAGGCTGTCAGAGGTTAAAGCAGGACTAGACATGCTGAGATCATGATCAGAGTGGACAACAGCACTGGCACTTAGGAGAACACACCGATTCAGCCTAGTATCTGAGAAATACACATAGATGCACATGCGAGCGCGCACACACACACAAAGGAAATGGTGCAGTATCGATCGGTTCCTAGATCGTTTTTTGGCCAGGCTTCATTAAACCAAGTTTGTTGAATCCACACACACACACACACACACACACACACACACACACACACACACACACACACACACACACACACACACACACACACACACACACACACACACACACACACACACACACACACACACACACACACACACACACACCTATTATTTAAGCCCCTGGCACTCCTGCATGCACCTGCCTGTGATCAGGGCCACTTTGAAATTTTATCCACTAGAGAAAAGAGCCAAAGACAGCATACATCTATTTATCTCTCTCTAACACACATAAAACACACACACACACACACACACACACACACACACACACACACACACACACACACACACACACACACACAACCTGCAACAGAGATCCTATTTTTACTTATCAAATATCCATACAATAACACTAAAAACACACATGCACAAAGTGGCATCGAGTGACTACACACCTTTGTTTGTTCTGCGGCAGGGCTTTTGAGTCCACAGCAAACATCTTCGACACAAACACGATGACTGGAGCGGATTCTTCACTGGCACACTCCAAGAATGCTGTAGGGAAAGAAACAATAAAAAACATGATCCATGCCCAGGTTTTTTGACATATGGCTAATGCGATATGACGCAATGTGAGGATTCGGCAAAATCCCTATTATATTATGTATGTTTGTTACACCGGCAGTTTGCTCAGCCAGGTGATAAATGAACACTAGCGATAACACAAACTTTAGCTGCTTATCTGGTTTATTTGTGAGTTTTGCTATAGGTTTTTCATTGCCCTGTTAGAGTTCAGGGGTAAGGACTTGCAGCACAATATGACATAATAATAAGGAAATGCCTCAATCTGTCTACGTACCTGCATCTCAAGTAATATATATTTTTTCATTTTTTATTTTTTTATATAAAAATACATTTATATTAGTGGTGTTGGTAATAGTAATACTATGGGTGTTTGTGGCAGAAGCAGTGATGTTAATAATAGTGTTATAGTTATAATAGTAGTAGGGTTTATGGTGGTGAAAGTAGGAGTGTAAGTGGCAGCAGTAGTTGAGGAATAGTAGTGATAGTTATAGTGGTAGTAATAGTCGTGGTGGTGGAAGTAGTAGGAGTATTAATGGCAGCAGTACTGGTGGAATTGTAGTGATAGTAGTTATAGTGGTAGTAGTAGTGGTGGCGGAAGTAGTAGGAGTATTGGTAGCAGCAGTAGTGGTAGAAACAGTAGGAGTATTAGTGGCAGCAGTAGTGGTGGAATAGTAGTAAAAGTAGTTATAGTAGGAAGATTAGCGGCAGCAGAAGTGGTGAAATTGTAGTGATAGTAGTTAATAGTGGTAGTAGTGGTGGTGGTGGAAGTAATAGGAGTATTGGTGGCAGCAGTAGTGGTAGAAGCAGTAGGAGTATTAGTGGCAGCAGTAGTGGTGGAATAGTAGTGATAGTAGTTATAGTGGTAGTAGTAGTAGGAGTATTAATGGCAGCAGTAGTAGTGAAATAGTTGTGATAGTAGTTATGTAGTGGTGATGGAAATAGTAAAAATATTAGTGGCAGCAGTGGTGGTGGAATAATAAATATTTAAATGATAAATACATTTTCGATTGTAAACCTCAATCCTTTTATGCAGCATAACACACCTATTTACACTGCAGCACCAATTCACTGCATGCATGTGGCTGTCCCTGTTTCACAGCAGACACACTGCTCTGTTTATTCCTCATTCCTCACTCTATAAACACTCTAGAAGCACATGGCAGTTTCATTTAACTTTTAACAGCAAGTGGGCTGGTGCCTTCCAAAATAACACGCTTGACAGTAATATAAAAGTCTTCATAAAATGTCGGTCTTCATAAAAAGGTCACTGTCATAGAGGCAATAAAAGATCAGGGTCTAGAGTCTAATCATTGAGGGGATTTCTTTATGCAGACACATATGGCAAACTGGTCAGATAGTGCAAAAAGTGCAGGTGCGTTGCTCAACACATGTCTATGGAGAAAGGAGAGGTGAACAAAAGAAGAAAAGAGAACATGACAGTGTCTAAGGAGAAAGGAGAGGAAAAAAATGACAGTGAAGATAAACACAGCATCCAGTTCAGCCTGGGCAGGGAAGATCAAGTTTGTCTTTACATCACACTCACATTCACACCACGAATGAAAAGCCACTGGTATTAACACAGGAATGATACAACATTAAAAATAAGACTATAAGCAAATAAAGCCTGATTAAGAAAAAAATACACTGTTGTTTGTTACCACGAAGTCGATCTTTGGGTGCATTAGCATAGCATTTCCCTTCACTTGAACTAGGAGACCCAAACCTGTTCCAGAATGACAACGTTCCTGTGCACAAAGCCAACACCATTAAGATACGGTTTACATGAGATGGAGCGGAAGTGGCCGACCGACCGACTATTCCAATCTCCCACAATCCTCTTCTTTCTCTACGCTCAATAAATATTTTGCGCCATGGAGATGGACAAATTTCTGTTTACAATCAAAGCCAATAAGGGAAGTGAAAAATGTAGGAAAATCTTTAAGTTCATTTGGATGAAAGTTATTCCTCTGTGTAATGACGTTTGCAAGCTGTTTGTTTAGACCATGTGGACTGAAAGTAAATAACAGAAACAGAGGCTTCTTTTTAGCTCTTACAGGTGGTTTTAGTTACATTTTATTCATCACTTCATTCTTTAATTCATTCATTTTTGTCATTTTTCATTTCTTCCTTATTCCCACCCTTTCCTTACTTCTCCTCAACATCTGTATGTTTCTTTTTTCATTCTTTCAACTTTTGCCCTTTTTTCCTTTATACTTACTTTCTATTTCTTTTCTTTTTTGACATCTATTTCTTCTCACCTTCCCTTCTCTGATTTTTCCTTCCTTCCAACTTTAATTTCTTGTTACCCTTTAAACACCTTTCTTTCTTTCTTTCTTTCTTTCTTTCTTTCTTTCTTTCTTTCTTTCTTTCTTTCTTTCTTTCTTTCTCTTTCTTTCTTTCTTTCTTTCTTTCTTTCTTTCCTTCCTTTCTTTCTTTCCTTTCTTCCTTTCTTTCTTTCCTTTCTTCACTCCCATCCTTTTTTCTTTCTCTTTCTTTTACATTTTTCCTTTTATTCTTTCCTCTCCACCCATTTTCCTTCCTTCCTTCCTTTCCTTCCTCCCATCCTTTTTTCTTTCTCTTTCTTTTAAATTTTTCCTTTTATTCTTTCCTCTCCACCCATTTTCCTTCCTTCCTTCCTTCGAATTTTTCCTTTTTCCTTATTTCTCACCTATTTCTTTTTTTTTTTTTCTCCTTTCCTTCCGGGGACTGCAGTACACCGTGTAACAGAGTGAAGTGTTTATGGAGTGTAAATTCACTTACACATCTCATCACTCTGACTCAGCATCCTCCCACTCACTCACTTCTCCTCCCTCCGTTATTACAATAGAATCGTTATCTGTTCTCTCTATTTGCCAACATTTAATTTCCTGTGGAATTTGTGGTCCAATTGTGTGTTCTTAACTTATTTGTTTCCTCTTCGCATCTCTCCATCTGTCCGGGATTTCACTGACCTGCCCGTGTTTCTCGTCACCTCTCACACCTGTCTCACTTTCACTCACCTTTTTTCAGCTGCTGAGTTTTTTCAGGCAGGGAGTCGAACCTGCGCATGCCCACGCTCATCAGCTTCTCCACCCTCTCAGAGCTCATCTCAGTGGGAGATGGCAACTTCTCACAGACCATTGCTGAGACGTGTGGTTAAAAAAAACACTGATGTGGCGCTATATATCCAAACACACACACACACACAGCTGGGAATGAATGGTAAATCTGGTGGTGTAAAGAGCACAGGGCACCTGTTGCCTCTGTGTGTGTGTGTGTGTGTGTGTGTGTGTGTGTGTGTGTGTGTGTGTGTGTGTGTGTGTGTGTGTGAGAAGGTGTTAATTACACACTGTGTGGAAGGAAGCTCCTCCATTTCAGCTGCCTGTGTTGAGGCAGGTGCTGAGGATGTGCGCAAGAAAACTCTTCACAAGTCGGCTAGATCTTCACAGAAACTTCTGCTAAAGTATCAACATATTTCTACCAATTCAAAGAGCATGTGTCCTTTTCATAGTTGTTGGTAAACCAGCCTGCAATGATTAAATGTATACGAGTGAGAGATCAGACTCATTTATAATAGTTAGCAGTAGACTTGCGGTCCATTCCTACTGATTACAGCCAAAAAGGTCAATAAAGGAAGAAAACCATGTAGCAGTAAAGGTGCTGTGGAAAAGGATACAGAGCACCGCCTGAGACAGGGGCAACCACTGACTGCAGATGGCACTCAGAAGCACTTTCGGGTCGGAGTGACGAAGGTCACGGGCCATGACCTTTAACCCCAACGAGGTCACCATTTTCTCCACCTTCTCTTTGTCTCTATGTTAAAACAATATTTAGAGAATTGAGTGGCAGATATTGACAGCAATTAACATACAATCAATGATCATTGGGACATTTACACTGCACTGAATAAAGATCTAATAGGAAGATGAGGGGAAGAAGAATTGAAGAACGATGGAAGATATGTACAAATACACTAAACATACAACTTAGACAAGGACTATAAGCAGACACAAATAGACACTCAAATATTTTATAATTATTCAATCATTATTAAATTGAAGTAGCAAGACAGGCTATTTGTTGCCATGGTAACATTAACAGCAAAGGTCTCACGTGTGTATTTAGTTCAGATCGCATGCATAAATAAGTAACGAGTTTAGTATAAATGCACAAACAGCTCATTTAAGGTTTTAATAAAAACACATTGATTTGGCTTGTTACCGTCTGATGACCACAGCGTCGTATAAACTCCAGATATTGTCCAGGACCAGCTGGACAAAAAGCGGTTTTTTGCCTTTGGACTGAAGAGAAAAGAGACAGAAGGCAAGCAAATCATTGGATCGTCACATGAGCAGTAGCACCCAACAAATCGTCAAAAAGGTTTCTAAATCAGCCAGCTCTTTACTTCATCCATTACTCAGCTGATGTGTTGCCACATGTTTATTACGTGAAAACTGTGTTTATTACATCTGACCACAACTGTCCAGAGCCAAAAATGGAGTATAAATCAAGAATCTGTTCACATCTGTTGCCACAAACTTAATAGAAATCATTAAATACATTTACCGCAATAGGAAATGATAAAAGTTTAGACCAGTTTAGAGGGAGTCGATTTATTTTCTAAAACAGCACGGCTCATACACCAATGCCAGCTCTAAAGTATTCTATTATATTCAACATTCTTCTTCTGGTTATCTGAGATTCCATATCATCTAAAACCCCAACCAATATAATATATAAATAATAAACAGGTTAACTGTGTGCTATTATACACTAGATGGACAAATGGTTGTGGACACGTGACCACAAGATTCATATATGCTTTCAGAACGCCTGTTATTTAATCTTTTTTGTTTCCACTACAAAGGCCTGATTAAGGCCAGGAATTAGACGTCAGAAGGCACTGCATTTACAAGTAAATGTATAATTTGCTGTCTGTCTAAGCCTTAGAAATAAAAGCGAAATATGTGTACTATATCGAATTGTATAGCATCATATTTTTCCCAATGAATCACATTGTGTTGAATCAAATTCAAAACTGCATTGTAGTACATCAATACGTAGTAAATCGTATTGCATCCGTCGCTGCTTCATATTTATCTTTAAATGTACTGTATCGTAGTCTACCCATAGAGATGTAAGTCACATTGCCTTCAGTGATGGTGTTGCACATTGATAATTTGATATACACACACACACACACACACACACACACACACACACGGACTAGGCATAATTTCATGGCCACCGATCAGTCAAAACGTTATGACCACCTGCCTAATATTGTGTTGGTCCCCTTTTGCTGCCATAACAGTCCTGACCCTTCATACATTAACAGTATTAAATTCTTCAGCAGTTTGAGCTACAGAAGCTCATCTGTTGAATTGGACCACAAGGGACAGCCTTTGCTCCCCACATGCATCAATGAGCCTTGGCCGCCGATTCACCACTGTTCCTTCCTTTGAGCACTTTTGAAATATATTGACCACTGCAGACCAGGAACATCCCACAAGAGCTACAGTTTTGGAGATGCTCTGACCCAGTCGTCTAGCATCACAATTTTTATATATATATATAAAATATTTATTCGTGATTAACCTCAACATAATCGCACATTTTTGTATCTTAAATGCTGACATTTCAAGTTTTTAATACTCTAATCAACATGGTCATGGGCAAACTATACTCAACATTGAGCATAAGTGTTTTAATTTAATTATGGTGTTTTAAATGACTTAAATCCTCAGGACACCAGATGAAACTTTTGCTGTTTTCACACAGACAGTTGATGAGGTGATACTGAAGAAACTGTACTACTTTTAACTTTCATACGGATTATATAATCAGACAATATTTGTTCGATGTGTGTTGGTTTATTTAAAAGTAGACATTTCATACTTTCTATTAATATATTTATTACATTTGTGAGTCAATTATTTACTGAGATTCAGGTTGTTTTATTTATGTGTCTGTGAAGTTAAATAAAAAATGGTCAAACAGAAATGCGCGCTGCGTTAATCACGGGTTAACATGTGGCGTTAAAATGAATTTACCTTAATGTGTTACTTTTGACAGCCCTTATATAGACAGACAGACAGACAGACAGACAGACAGACAGACAGACAGACAGACAGACAGACAGACAGACAGACAGACAGACAGACAGACAGACAGACATTTCGCTTGACTGTCTGTCTTGTCCTTGACTGGTCTTTTTCCAATTTTTCTATCTACTATCCAGTATGGATGAGCCCTTAATTCATTGTAGAACAATGTAAGACTCATTTGTTCTGAGATTCTTTTTGCTTCACCACATGTGTATAGAACGTTAGACTTACAGTAGTCTAACTATCCGCTCAACCCAAACTGACTATCCTCCTCTAAATATCTGACTATCCTCCACCTCATTCATTGAATTCTTGCCCTGGGTCTTCCTCCAACTGGCCCTGCTATCTGCTGCAGTTCAATAATGCAAATTCAGCTTTAAATATGTGGTCGTCCAGAGACAAAATTACTTAAAACAGTCACCTAAGCCTATAGGATCAATGCGTTTGACTAGAGGTCATACATCCTGTCTGCATAATGATAAAGAAAATGTCACATGGCTGTCGGAGCAGAATAATCAGCCTGACTGATTAGTCTAGGAGAAACGACAGCAAACGGATAGTCTTGGATATCTTTCTGTACGATGTGTATTCAGGGATTATCTATTGAAGAGCCACACGATTATCAGGCTTACATTAGTTCAAGGAAGTAGGATTAACTTGTGATGAGGTTCACTGTTAGGGCCGGTCGTTTTCCTCAATCAAGACACATTTATTCAAAATTAAAATAAAAAAAATAAACGAAAAGTTTACTCGCTGTCCGGAAAACTTCCAGAGCTAATGTTTTCTCACACTAGCTGACACTATGATTACATGTTTTCAATCTGCCACATGCTCGATGTAACTATGCAAGTGTATACACACACACACACACACACACACACACACACACACACACACACACACACACCCCCCCATGCTTTGGATTCAAGATTTTACAGCTCTGTGCTCTAAAGGAACATAAGCATCAAAAGAATGTCATTATATTTACCTATGCTCTATTTGCATAAATATTTTTACATCTTTATAGCCTTAAAAGCTCCCGTTTTAGATATTCTTTTATTTAATATCAGAATTACCCACTATTTAAATGGCCTCAGATGTGAGTAAGGGGAAAAAAGGATGATAGAGAAGTATGCCATGAATGTTATTAGTGGAGTTAGTGCAGATGTTCAGCTAAGTGGTGATCTGTGTCCAGTCTATTATCTCTGCTTCATTTTGCCCTATGGTTTGAGCTGGATGCTAATGAGACCTCCACTGCAAGTGTGTGTGTGTGTGTGTGTGTGTGCGCATGTATTTATGTGTGTCCCCTCAAGGCCATATAGTGCAGTTTTAGGAGGGAAAAGTGCTGTCCATTAGCATAACCGAGTCTGGAAAGCGAGATGAGTGGATGTCCTAAATGGTACTTGAAAAGCATGATGGCTAAACAGAGGATTGTTACTGTCACATCACACTTTAGACCACTCATCCCAACACCACCACCCCCCTTCCGCACTCTTACACACAGGGCGGGGGATATGAGCTCAAATTTATATGTCTATATTTCCAACCATCCAGATGACACGATGTACCAAAAATAGAGAAATGAAGAAAAGTGGATTTACTAATTATTATTTGATGTTATATTATATGATGTTGATGGGGAGGTGGGAGCCTAATGGTTAAGGCATTGGACTTAGGACACCCCATGGGTGTTTAGTTGTGGGAATTGCGATAAAGTACCGTATTTTCCGGACTATAAGCCGCCACTTTTTTCCCCACTCTTTGAACCAATGCTTAAACAATGAAGCGGCTAATTTATGGTTTTTCCCGGTTTACCAAGCTTCACGCCAAAAAACTGAGCCCCATAAAATTACACCAATGAAATTGCTGAACGGGTTCAGGTGAACCAATGAAACTCTTTATATTAAATCAGATGCGCTCCCACTGAATCGGGCCACACCACATCATAAATATGGATGAGGTTCCTCTGAAGTTTGACCTGCCGCTCACTCTGACTGTCAACAGGAAATGCGAATCATTAGTCATGCTGAAAACAACCGGGCATGAAAACACCGCACTTCACCTGTGTTCTGAGCTGCATGGCATCGGGAGAAAAGCTTCACCGATGGTGATTTTTAAACGCACGACGATGCCAAAAGATAAACTCCCGAGTGAAATTGTTGTGAAAGGAAGGAGGAAGACAGTGAACAATGACTTTCTTGGTAGGCTACTGTTTAGATACAAGCCGTGTAACAGACACTGTCTTTCGTTAAAGCCTGTGTAAAGTTCATTAGTTTCAATGCAGGCAATGCGGCTTATAGACAGGTACGGCTTATTTATGTTCAAAATGAAAATCTTCGTAAAATTCAGTGGGTACGGCTTATATTTGGGTGTGCATAATAGTCTGGAAATTACGGTACTCCACTATGGACAGTCCCAATCCCGGCTGCAAAAGGTGGAGGAAGGCATTGGGCTTACAACCCGACCTTGTAACAAAACTGCTACGGAAACGTCAAGTAGGCAATCAGGCCCTTGCTGCCCAATGTGCCTCATGGCGTGGGAGAAATAAAAAAAAAAATTGTGGTGATGATTATCATTATGCTCAGTCCCACATTTTGTTAGTCCATATTCATCATATGGCACATAGAATACACTCTTAATTATAATCATTGTTATTAATAATAATGGTGATGGTAGTACCATATTATAAACACACATATATATACACAATGAATGCATGATTGACATTGTGGAAGATCTGGAATGGCCTGCTATAGAGCGCTTACCTCTACCCTGTTTAACACGAACACATTTGGGATTAATTGGAAGACTGACTGCCTTCTGACTCTACATCAGTGCCTGAAATAACGAACACTCTTGTGGCTGAATGAGCAAACGTCTCCACAACTGCACTCCAATATCTAGTGGAACATCTTCCCACAATGGAGGTTATTATAGAATCTTATGTTCAGGTGTCCACTGTTTTGTCCTATAGTGTATATTATTGGTTTTCAACCATCACACAATTTTTTTTTTACCAGTATGTGTAGTCTCGTCTTGATTTATGGAATAAAATTTTTTTTTTAAAGTAAATAAGAGGAAACAATTTCTTTTAATTTGGGGCCCATTCGATGCAGTGCCTGAATGTCATAGTGATCAAACGGGCTTTTACACCACACTGGCAGTGTGCAAGTTTTCCATCTCAGACAACAAATGCTTATGAACTAACACAACTCTACTGTACCTGTGCTCCCTTCATGATCTTTTTGGCTTTGACGTTCAGGTAGTAATCCCCCCACAGGGTCTTCTGTAAAAGTTGGACACGGATTCCCATCTTCTGGCTGTAGATCTGTGCAAACTGATGAATGCTAGAATAAAAATGTTATTGTAATGTTCATCTGCACAAGTTGTAAAATCACATACATTTTATATTAGAAAAATAATAATGATTGCATATAAATCATACTGCTATAAACAGTACAAGCAAAATTGTATTTTAATAAATAACAGTGTATATTAATTTTACTGTTCAATAAAGCAATAATAGACACACATACAGTCTGTTCTGCAACAGATCGATGCAAGTAATCAAACTCTTTAGGGGATGTGGTCGCTCAGTGGTTAAGGCATTGAGTTACTGATAAGTAGGTTGGGGGTTCAAGACCTGGTATCGCCAAGCTACTAGCTAGCTAGCTAAATCAGACTTTCCCTAAAAAGCATTTAAGATCTTCCTAAGAAACTAACTAATTGCAGGTCAGATGTTTGAACAAAATGAAAAAAGATCGCTGTCCTGAAATTAAGAACAATTTTATTTACATCCGTGCTAATTTTTGGGGGGCGTTTATTAGGGATGGGAGAAAAAAAATCGATTCACCAAACTATCGCGATTCTTTTTAAAACGATTTTGAGATCGATTTGTTTACCTCAGAATCGATATGTTTAATTATTTTACTTTTCCAGAGAGGCGGTGGAAAGACATTACCGCTTTTATTCCAACAGAGGGCGAAACCTATTTTGTTGTTGTCTGTATTAGATGACGTCGTATCTGTTTTAAGCTGGCGCGAGAAAGCAAAACCATGGCAGAGGCAGGGGAGCAAACCTCTTTAAAAATTGTTTCTGCACCTTCACGTTTTAAATCACAAGTGTGGAAACACTTTGGATTTTACACAATGCCAGGAAGAGCTGCGCTGGACATGACTAAAATGGTATGCAAACTCTGCCATACAGTGATAGCATAATGTGGCAATACGACCAACTTAAGTGCCCACCTTGCTCGACACCATCCCAAACTGAATTTCGGGCAGTAAATTACCATGCATTTCGGAGAAGGCAAAACGCATCACAGAGTCGATTGCTCTTTTTATCTGCAAAGACATTCGACCTTGTAGCTACAGAATCGCAATATGTATTGAATCGGCACAAAAGTATCGGGATAGTATTGAATCGCCAGATTAGTGAATCGTCCCAGCCCTAGTGGTTAGCATGCTGGAACTTTTCTTCAGACTGCTGGAAAAGCATTCCCTGCGTGTTACTTTTGATAGCGGTGACTGGAAAAATGCCGTCTGCGAACGTGTAAATGGTCCGGTGTAATCACACAGCTATAGATATAGCCGGCTCCAAAGGTCTTATTTCAACAGTTATCCAAAAGCACTGCTTGGCTTCAGCAGTTTAAGAAATCCTGCACGTCCATCCTGCCTCCAGTCAATAAGAACACACTTTATATACATTTTAACTTCTAGGTGAAGAATGGGTAGACTTGTTTGATAAATATTTCAGCATTGGAGTCTGAAATAAAAGCAGACTTTTGAATTAGAGCACACTGAGACTTGCCTGTAGAGTTTATACTGAACAGAGCTGCACAACACTGGCCTTGCAGAAGTGGAAATGTGGATGCATGCAATAAAGTCAAACATCGACTATTCTATAAACAGCATTCTGAAAACATCTCCAGATCATTTGTATGTTGGTGTAGGAAAATCAGAACAATCTTAGAATTGATGTGATAAAAAAAAAGAAAAAAAAAAAGAGAGAGATCAATTGTGATTTATCGGGGTCAGGCGTAGAATATAACAGAGCGTGATTATAGGAAGACAGTCAATGACCACTTTTCATCTAGAACGGCACGTCCTGGAGTGTTTTATGCCTCTCCTATTACACTGACAAACTGTGGAAGGCCAAATGACTTAATTCCAGTTATCACTTACATTATAGCAGCTATAAACATCCATTCCCTCACTAGCCTTCCCTTTTTCCTCTCTTGAACGTAATAAGATCAAGAAACTGCAAGATCCTTTGACACCATCCAGCCATCCAGCTTGCAAAAGCCCTCACATTGGAGACTTCCAAAAATAACAAATAAACATCACCATATAATCAATAACCCACTTGATTTATCTGTTTAAGTAGATCATCTGCCATATAAGCCACTGTGTAAGTATACAGTTTGCCTCACAGCTTCACTAATGTCATGCTGGTATAGAAAATGAAATCAACACCCTTTTAACCAATAAGGTTTGAGAATTTGTGTTGTATTATGAAACAAAAGAATATATGTACTGTATATCCAATATGCTACTTAATGTCCACATCTTGTACCATGGATTCCTTTCACAAGAATATTGATAAAACTTCAGATGCTGCATACGCATACTCACTATTCCCCCTTTTTTTTTTTTTTATTTCATCTCGAGTTTTAGTATAAATTCAGCTTTATTTCTTCTTCTTCTTCTTTCGGCTGCTACCATTAGGGGTCGCCACAGAGGATCAGTAGCAATTTACACAACCAAAATGTATAAACTACACAGTTTCACACACGAACTAGTTTCATTGTCTGGCGATGCCGATAAAAAAAGGAAAGAAACAAGAGCTAAAATCGGGCTTCTGAAACACCAAAAATGTTTTTATCACTCTCGACGTAGTAATTTCGAAAAATACTTAGTTGAACCATCGTCGCTTGGCGGACTGCCTGTATTGTAAATTAAAATGTATTCTTCAATTTTTTGCATTTTTTTGAGATACAGATTGCCCTCTGATCCTGAGAGGTGTCAACTATCCCATCCTTCCTATACAAACACACCGCAAATAACATCACAGGCTACAAAGGCTTCCTCTGTATACTCTGCGCGCACTCATACGCCCCTTTACAATGTGAATAACAACATCGACAACAACCTAAGACTTTGCACGTGCATCTCTTTCGTGTTAACGCCACACCGTACACACTTTATATAGGTATTGGAATTTTGTACATATGTAATGTATGCCTCTTTCCTTCCCCCCAATATATTTTTTATAATTTAGGTAAAAAAAACTGCTGGAGGTTTCACAGAGTAAAAATGTCACTGTGACGTACATTTTCTGCACACATGACAATAAACTCTCAGATCTTGACTCCAATGCATTACCACATACACAGGGAGGCACTGAGAAAGTTGAGCGGCTCTTTTTAAATACATCCACAGTTCTTTACTGCTAAAGAGTGTTAGTTTGAAAAACTCTGATCCATCAAACATGGTACTTCAGTCCTGAGTGCTTTCACAGAGTGTCTCTAAAACCATGAAACCTGACATGGGGGGGGTATTGGGAATGTAAACATTATTATTACACTTTTAGTGGCAGCCAGCGATATCAGGCTATTTGTAATTATACACATTAAAGAGGTAAAATTACTGTGTTAGAACAAAACATAGCCGGGAGAGGACATACACGGGCGCTGCCAAAGATTAAACCTTTGAAGAGACCATCATCTAGTGGATATTTGATGAACTGCAACAAGGATGTGCACTGCGGATGCGGACGTCTATGTTCTAAGCTTTATGTTCTAAGGGATTCAAGCCCCAGTATCGCCAAGCTGCCACTCTTGGGGCCCTTGAGCAAGGCCCTTAAACCTCTTTGTACCTGGGGCACTGTATCATGGATAACCCTGCACTCTGACCCCAGCTTCCTGACATTGCGGGGACATGTGAAGAAGTAATTTCACTGTGCTTTCATGTACATGTGACAAGCATTTCAAGTGGTTGAAATGTGCATGACAATCAACTACAATATAAATGTTTGGGCGATAATCCAAAACTCTGTCCCTATCTGGTCCACACGAGGGTCGTAGTGAACACACTTGGATTCCGCCTAAATATGTTTGCATATACATAGATTACCAGCTTCACTTGTTTGCAAATACGCTGGAGTAAATGTATAAAACAGACAGAAATAAAAGTCCTAACAATATTTTTTTTGCAATAATTCTTAAAGACAAGCTGTGTGTGTGAGCAGTGTGTGTTGTACCTGAAGCCCCAGGAGTCGATGGCGCTGGCAAACACCACATTGCCCTGGTCAGGGCTGAAATATAGATGCGAGTCGTCCGTTTCCTCCAGGCCTGCGCTCCAGTCATAAACCTGCTCTCCTAAATCGACCTTGGGATGCTCTTCATGGGCCTGGGCCTCCTTCTCTGCCCGTTCCTCCAGGACTTTAGAAGTGAACAAACTGCCTGTTACGGCGTTCACCTGCGCGACACACACTTCAGTCACATGATGCTGTGTTTAATACAACAGAAAATGCATCTGTCTATTAAAAGAAATGAAAAAAGGATTCAATGGCGATTGCAGTTCGAGGATAACGAGGATTTACAAACCGTGCACCGTTGCAAAGGCAGCATAACATTTTATTTTACAAACCAATTCCAGATTGTTTTTAAATAAAAAGAGGTTGTACCGCATTCCCTCAAACTATATGCAAATTAGCTACTTATTGACCAAGTCAAAAAGTTCAGTAGGCTCAAATGTAGATGCAAAAAATTTTTTTATTTATATAAAGCAGCAATCAATAACGTACAGTGCCGTCAAAAGTTTCAAAGCACCTACATTTTTATGGTTTCTGGGAGGCACATGGATGTTCCTTTTGTTTATATCAAATCAAATCTAATTTTATTTGTCACATACACATACATAGAGTACGACATGCAGTGAAATGCTTTTTTACGATGGTCCGGCATGAGGGAATAAAATGAGGAGAGAATGTGGATTTGCGAGCCCCACCTGTCCTCCAGGGTTTCCACACTTTTCACCAAGTCAAATTTAAGATTTTTTTAAGACCAATAAGAATGAAATTCTAGTAAACTACAGCACTCAGCTACCCACATTGGAGGACATTTACAACGAACACTGTCTGCGAAGGGCATGGGGCATTATCAAAGATATCCCTCACCCCAACTGAGGCACCTACAGCGGGCAGACGCTACAGGCAGACGCCTCAAGCTTAAGATAAGAGCTTAGGCATACGCTTTGGCATACGTTTCATCTTGTTGGTTCCGATGAGCCACTGTCTATATGGAATTGCATGGTGTTGAAATATGGAATGGTAGCCATGTTGGCTTTCCGTTCACCTTTCGGTCTCCACCCTGCTCCAAATCAACCCCAAACCATTAAGCTTCCACATCTAGCTGTGACAGTGAGGGTGAGGTAGTCTGCTAAAATCTCTCCTTTTTCTCGGTCTTACACAAGTTCTCCTGTTAGAGCTAAACATTTGGATTTATCTCTCCACAAAACCTTCTTCCAGTCATTTACTGTTGAATTCTTGTGTGTTTTTGCATTTTACTGAGTTGGTTGAAACAAAAGGAACATGCAGGTGTCTCAACAACCATAAAAGACTTTTGACAGGCACTGAACAGGACACTTACACTTTAAACATGAACCAATGTCTGAATGATATATGGCATGCTACGGTTCTGATCCGCAACAATCTAGGTGTGTCTGTGTCAAGGGTTTCACATTTGGGATCGTATTACTGTATCACAGTATCACAGACAGACATATAAGCACCACACAGTACACCATATTGCACAGCCCTACTTGTTCGAGAATTTTCTGGAGGTGCGTGTAGGACTCTTGGGGACTAAGCTTGAGCTCCACGATTAGCCGGTCGATCTTGTTGATAACGAGCACTGGGCGAATGTTCTCCAGCCACGCCTGGCGCAACACCGCTTGCGTCTATGGCATGTAAATACAAGAAAAAAAAACAGTGAGCAGAGAGAATAAAAAGAAAGGAGTAATCAGTAGGAACTGTAAGGCTCAGTAAAAAGTGAGGGATAACTATTATCCTTGAGAAAACGGACAAAGCAGACAGAAGTCTGAATCTGCATTGACGATAAGAAAACAATGGGAGCTGATTGCCTCGCTGACGTGATCAAAATGTAAGTTATAATACAATACTTTATGATCATTAGGATAAGTTTTACAAATTGCTCGACGTTTATTCAGCATTTCATGGAAGGAGTCTCTAGTGTCAGTGGTCAGAGCTAAAATTGGCGTCAAGACAACAAACAAAAACGCAACAGTCAATAGTCAATTGACTGACAACAAGTCAATAGTCGTTTTAAGTGTCTATAAAACGAGTGATGGATAGTATTCTTTAATTACTGTAAAGGGATGTGGTACAAGAAGAATAAAACAATCATGTAAGTGCCATTTATAGGAAAGTACAACAGCATGGTTTTGTTTTATTTAATAAATCATTCAGGTACCGAAGAAAATGCTCTGTGAAATACTGAAACTTAATGTCTATAACAGTGGTTCTCAAACATTTTTCTGCCATTCCCCAGTTTAGAGGGGGGTGGATTTTCATGCCCCACCTGTCCTGTTTAACTGTTGCTTTTGCTTTGAGTAAATGAACTTTATTAAAATCATAAATGAAGATTGATGAAAGACACACAAGAAGTCTATAAATCCCGCCGTTCATTGTGCCCCACCTGTCATGTTTTTATTCCCCACTAGAGGGGCGCACCCCATACTTTGAGAATCTGTAACAATTATCCTTGGATTGCTAATTACATCTTGCCAATGTGTAAACATGGAGGCACTTGGAGTATTGAAAAAATGGAGTGTTGGTAAAGTGGGGGGGGGGGGGTGGAATCCACCAAAATACCTGAGGACAAACTCCTTCTACTGCATCCACAATGACGATGGCGCCATCACACAGCCGTACAGCCGTAGAAACCTCGGATGAGAAGTCCACGTGACCGGGAGAGTCGATCAGATTTATGAGGTATTCTCTCTCTCCTGGGACGACACCGTGGGGAATGCGGTGATAAATAGACAACAGTTTTACAGAGTCATGCGCGTGTGTGACTGTGAACAGGAAACCTACACAAACATACCTGTCATATAGTGTAATGAAATGGCACTGGACTTCATAGTGATCCCTCGAATCTGTTCGTCCTCCCGGCTGTCCAGGTAGCGGAGCTACGATTACAAAAGGTATTATGTCTCAAAACGCAAGACCAACGAAGAAGCTCAACGAAGAGATCAACGAAGAAGCTGAAGGATATATATACGTACCTTCCCTGCCAAGCGTGTGGAAATGATGCCATTGCTTGCGACCAAACAATCAGCCAGTGTTGTTTTCCCTGCAAACAGTTTATTTGATGAAGCGAGGGTTATTAGTAACCAGTTTCAGCCAATAAGCATGTATTAATCACTTTTTATTGAAAGGGGGGTGGCAACTCAGTGGTTAAGGCTCTGGGTTACTGATTGGTAGGTTGGGGGTTCAAGCCCCAGTAACACCACCCAGTAATTGCCACTATTGGGGCCCATAAGCACGGCCCTCTAATCGTCAGTGCTTCAGGGGGGCTGTATCATGGCTGACCCTGCACTCTGATCCCTGCTCCTAACTGGACTCACACTCACCACAAACCTCACTACCTCAACCTGCCTTTTTTTGCACAACATTCCCAGTTTTTCTATTGCTTACATTTCAGTTGCATTCAAATGCACAGCTTGCAAGTTGCACTTTAGTAGAAAATAATACTTTTTTTTTTTTTTTTTTTAAGCCACGCTTTTATTTTTTCATTCTATTTTCATTCTTTCTGGATTTTTCATTTATTTTGTGGTACGGAAAACAGTAATGTAATATGCATTTTGCTGCATATCATATTGTGTATGGATTTATAAGCGATAAGTAAAAATTATAATTTCAAAACAAACGAATGAAATACTTAGAACTAGTTGTGAACTGGGATGTGGGCGTAACCAGACCTTCACGTGTTCGACACGAATGTTTTTGATTTATTGTATATTATTTTATATAACATTTCAGATTAATTTGTTGTACATATATTTACATATTTAGCGGAACTTTGTTGTTTGCACAACAACAAAATATTTGCGCGCACACACACACACACACACACACACGCACTGTATTTGCACTTCTGGTAGATGTAAAAGTTTCGTTGCTGTGAACCTACATTGTGCAATGACAGACAGACAGACAGACAGACAGACAGACAGACAGACAGACAGACAGACAGACAGACAGACACATCCATCCATCCATCCATCCATCCAAAAGACAGCAAAACAAAACAAAAAAACGTAACTAATTAATGTCATTTAGTTTATAACTAATATAATACTGTCAATCCTGTGCAAGTTCTTCTGTGCAAGTTCTTTAAACTAGTTCATTTGTTGTGAGGTCATTTGAACTACTGGAAACCAATGGTTTACTCCGATGTAAGCCAAACACTATACACCTCTATCGGCGACAAAACGAGATTACTTTTGCCGCAAACTCGAGTGTAACTTACCGTGATCCACATGAGCCAAAATACAGATATTCCTAATGTTAGAGGTCTTCTTCTGTAGCGCAATGATTTTTTCCAAAATTGTGTAGCCCATTTTGTTGATATTCTAGAAAACAAAAAAAGTGAAGAAGAAAAAATTTATGTACAGAATGTGATCAAGTAGATTTGTCCCACTCTTTTTAGAGCTACAAGAGTAATAACAAATGAATAATCTTTTTCTATTTAAAGTCTGCTTAAAAGGGCTGAATAAGAGGAAGCAGAGCTGGTGTTAAATTGTGTCGGGTTTCTCACTGCTTTTTTCAGTTGGAATGGGTGCAGATACACTGAACAGGCATAACATTAATACACCTGCCTAATATTGTGTTGGTCCCTCTTTTGCATCCAAAACAGTTCTGACCAATCAAGTATTAACAGCATTAACTTCTTCAGAAGTTTGCACTACAGGAGCTCGTCTGTTGGATCGGACCACACGGACCAGCCTTCGCTCTCCACGTGCATCAGTGAGCCTCAGCCATCCATGACCCTGTCGCCGGTTCACCACTGTTCCTTCCTTGGAGCACTTCTGATAGATACTGACCACTGCAGACCAGGAACATCCCACCAGAGCTGCAGTTTTGGAGATGTTCTGACCCAGTCGTCTCGCCATCAAAATCTGTCAAACTCGCTCAAAATCCATTTTTCCTGCTTCTAACACATCAACTTTGAGGACAAAATGTTCACTTCCTGCATAATAAATCTCACCCACTAACAGGTGCGATGATGAAGAGATAATCAGTGTTATTTACTTTACCACTCAATGTTATAATGTCATGTTATTCCTGATCAAAATACATCCCCATAAACTCCAACCATGTTCTCGGCACACAAGGGGAAGGTTGGAAAGGTCAATAGCAGGCACATCTTCACAAGCGGTAGCTCGAGGACGGGAGTTCAAACCCCAGCACAATCCAGCTGTCCCTGTTGGGCCCTTGAGCAAGGCCCTTAACCCTGTGCACTCCAGGGGCTCTGTAGCACTCGTAGCTGCGCTCTGACCACAGCATTCTAACATGCCGGGATAGGCGAAGAAAGAATTTGGATGTACGGGTACAAACAATTAAAAGCCCCCTAAAATAAACCATCCTGGATGATGTTAACGTTCTATGATAGAGCGCCATGTTTGAAAAGGGGGCGGGGCATGCGCGCTCTACAGACCATTTGATTGGACAATAAGTGCAGAACAGTGAAATTGAATGAAGCTAAGCGATAAAGATTGGAATAAATCCAACCAAAATGTAATTTTGTCCATTTTATATACATATAGAGGATTTTAGAGTTCATAATGAAACTGAAGACACTAAATAATAAGTACAAGGGGAAATGTCATTCAAAAGACAGCCCCGTTAAGTCAATAAACCTCATTTTATTTACAAAATCCTTTTTTTTTTAATAGTGCATTAGACAGATTATATTCATACATATTTATAAAACTGTAAGAAAAAAAAAAACAGCAAGAAAAATCACTCGAGAATCATTTATTTTTCTACGAATGTGCCAGAAAAAGCCCTACACGTGTTACTATAACAACCAACAAAACCAAGACCGGAAGACAGCACGAGATCCACACATCCACGTGATAAACATTCACGTGTTCATCCCATATCCAGTGGACATGTGCAACTTTTCATATTGGCAACCTGAAAACTTAGCCTTGTATCTAACTAGCTAGCTGTGATCTCGGCTTTTCTGGAGTATCTAGCTTTTCCAGTTCATTAACTTTCAGACGCACAGCAAGGGACAGTGCAACACAAACACACACACACACACACACACACACATAGTTGTGTATATATACATATATACACACAACTCTAGTGAAAGCTGTGGAGATCAGAAGGTTCAATAAAGCAGCCAAATACACAGGACAGTATCTACTCACGCTGTTTGCTCTTTTCCCGGAAGTCGAGTAGTGAGATGGTGACGTCAGCGAGATGTCAAAACAGACCTGCCAATAAGATTGCCGAGTAATAAATGACTCTCGATTTGATTTCGTTTTATGAACATGCATGGTGTATATTAATGTTAATTATAATAATAAAAATATATAAAAAATACAAAGTTTTTAAACAAAAAATAAAAAAGTAAGGACTTTTAGCATTGGGATTAATCTTCGGAAAATATTAAGCAGAAGGCGTATTGTTATCCGTGTATTTTGTCCAACCTGAAGGATTCTGGGATGTGTAGTTTTAAGCATACATTATTTTTAAACCATTCGGACAACATATATCGTATATATGACGTAATCGCATATTAATATATGTTCTAAATGTACCTTAAATTAATTATTTTCAAGTTTTGAATACTCTAATCAACATGGACATGGACGTATAAGAATGCTTTATGCAAATGTTTATTATTAGTGAAAACATACTCAACATAGGTCATCAAGACAAAATATTCTTGTAAATTAAAATAATTAAAAGTAAAATAATTAAAAGTAATTATTTAAAAGTAATTATGTAAATTATCAGGACACCTAAACTATGTTTACACACGGACAGTTTTAAATGCCGGATGTGTGCATCATGGCGGATTTTTGTGCTTGATTCAAGACTTGAAAGTTAATTTTTTATTATGTCCGAGTAAAGTAAGGACGTTGTGAATAAATGTGTGTTGCGTTAAAATGTAATTTATTTATGTATATTTTTTATAAAAATGGTCAAAGTAAAATAAAAGTGGCCCTTTATTGTGGCCAGCCTAAAGCACACCTGTGCAAAAATCATGCATAATCAGCATCTTGATCTTCCACATTTGTGAGGTGGATGGATTCTCTCAGCAAAGGAGAAGTGCTCACTAACACATTTGTGGACAATATTTGAGAGAAATAGGCCTTTTGTGTACGTAGAAAAAGTCTTAGATCTTTGAGTTCAGCTCATGAAAAAGGGGCAAAAACAAAAGTGTTGCGTTTATAATTTTGTTCGGTATTTTTTTTGCATGTTTGTCACACTTTAATGTTTCAGATCATCAAACCAATTAAAATATTAGTAAAAGATAACACAAGTGAACACAACATGCAAAATGAAGGTTTTTATTATTGAGGGAAAACAAAATCCAAAACTACATGGCTCTGTGTGAAAGTGTTTGCCCCCTAAACCTAATAACTGGTTGGGCCACACTTAGCAGCAGCAACTGCAATCAAGTGTTTGTGATAACTTGCAATGAGTCTGTTACAGCGCTGTGGAGGAATTTTGGTCACTCATCTCTACAGAATTGTTGTAATTCAGCCACATTGGAGGGTTTTTGAGCAGGAATCGCCTTTTTAAGGTCATGCCACAGCATCTCAATAGGATTCAGGTCAGGACTTTGACTCGGCCGCTCCAAAGTCTTAATTTAGTTTTTCTTTGGCCATTCAGAGGTGGACTTGCTGGTGTGTTTTGGATCATTGTCCTGCTGCAGAACCCAAGTTCGCTTCAGCTTGAGGTCACAAACAGATGGCCGGACATTCTCCTTCAGGATTTTTTGGTAAAACAGCAGAATTCATGGTTCCATTTATCACAGAAAGTCTTCCAGGTCCTGAAGCAGCAAAACAGCCTCAGATCATCATACTACCACCACCATATTTTACTGTTGGTATGATGTTCTTTTTCTGAAATGCGGTGTTATTTTTAAGCCAGACGTAATGGGACACATGATTTCCAAAAAGTTAAACTTTTGTCTCATCAGTCCACAAAGTATTTTCCCAAAAGTCTTGGGGATCATCAAGATGTTTTCTGGCAAAACTGAGACGAGCCTTTGTTATTTTTGCTCAGCAGCGGTTTTAATCTTGGAACTCTGCCATGCAGACCATGTTTGCCGTCTCTTTCTTATGGTGGAGTCATGAACACTGACCTTAACTGAAGCAAGTGAAGCCTGCAGTTCTTTGGATGTTGTTGTGGGGTCTTTTGTGGCATCTTGGATGAGTTGTCGCTGTGCTCTTGTGGTAATTTTGGTCAGCCGGCCACTTCTGGGAAGGTTCTCCACTGATCCATGTTTTTGCCATTTGTGAATAATGGCTCTCACTGTGGTTCACTGGAGTCCCAAAGCTTTAGAAATGGCTTTATAACCTTTTCCAGACTGATAGATCTCAATTACTTTCTTTCATTTGATTCTGAGTTTCTTTGGATCTCGGCATGATGTCTAGCTTTTGAGGATCTTTTGGTCTACATCACTTTATCAAGCAGGTCCTATTTCTTGATTGTAAAATTGAACTCAGGTTTGATAAACCACAGTTTTAACAGGGGGGGGCAAACACTTTCACACAGGGCCTTGTAGTTTTGGATTTTGTTTTCTCTCAATATTAAAAACCTTCATCTAAAAACTGCATGTTGTGTTCACTTGTGTTTTACTAATATTTAAATTAGTATGATGATCTCAAACATTAAAGTGTGACAAACATGCAAAAAAATAAGAAATCAGGAAGGGGGCAAACACTTTTTCACCCCACTGTATATTTACACACACACACACACACACACACACACACACACACACACACACACACACACACACACACACACCCACAGACACTCGCCATTGGGAACTACTTGAGCAGCGTTATAAAAGTTTGACGTTGAATGTTGGTCGTCAAGCGGCTTGATTGTCTTGGAGAGCCGTTGCCATGGCAACGTGTGCAGTGTATAAGAGGTTGCCAGGGCGCGCGGCACGTCAATCGGATACAAACCTGATCCGATTTTAAGTCGATTTTGTTTTAGCGATTCATGAACAGTCATGAAACGGCTATGTTTGTGTGAAATCTGCGAATGTGGGTAAGAACTGACTCTGTTTCTCTGCCTATACTGCCTAATAATTGATTGAGATCAGAGTTTTGCTTTTCTGTCACTTTTATAAATAATGCAGATATTTATTAGTTAGCTTATAAATAATGTGGATTAGACCAGAGACTGGCGTTATCTGTCAAACGCTATAAACTGTCTAATCGGTCAGCATCAGGGAAATGTTTATGGTTCAAACTATGAAGCAATCAACTGAATATACTGAACTACTTTCCAAAGCCTCTTATAAAACTTACCAAGATAAGAAACACCCAGTCTATTGTGTTTTTTGAGAGACACACGTCTGATCCTATCGTTCATATGCATGTTTATAAATTCTAGGTGTTTCCAAGCTTTTAGCCTCTTCACTGTATGTATAAAAAAATTTATATATGCCAGATTTGTTATGTAAAAAAATCTCTCGACCAGAAAACTTTACTATATCAACGATTATACATATTCCATTATAACATATTGAGCATTTATTCTGTCTTCATTAATATAGAACATCCACCATACAAGTCATATAAATCTGTAGTTCGCTTTTCAATGTTAAAGCAGCATTTAAAGATTTTACACTTCCTGACCAAAAAGAATCCGGATTTCAACAGAATGAACAAATTGAGCACCTATTATAAGTCTATGTTTATATGAAACGTCCCCCACACATTATACAAGTCATATAAATCTGTGGTTTGCTTATGAACATTAGAGCAACTTCCTGACCAATCAGAATCCAGACTTCGACAGTGCCTTTATAGAACGATCTGAATTAATGTGAATTGATCAGAAGTGATTCGAACTACTGTAAATACAAAAACAGTGTTGAATTTAAAGGAAATAAAGCATTTTTTTCCCTTTTTCTTGATCTGTCTGTAGACGCCACCGTTGCAAACATCTGCCCACGGCACTCTTCACCAAGGGCAACCAGGGCTGGGCAGTGAGTGAGTATAATGAAAAATACCCAACCTACAAAAACTGTCATCCACCCAAGATTCTTAAGCCCAAACCGGAAATAAAGTGTAACTATGGACCGATGGAGGGAACCACCACATTTAGGTAAACAAAACATTTTTTTTTTTTATTTATAAATCAATGAGACATGTGCAGTACTAGTGCAATACTAGTGCAAAATGTCTAGTCATGCCTTTAAAAATAATGAAGTTTAATTAATAATCAGAAAAATTCTTTATTATCAAGCATTCAGCCTTTATTTGACTTTACCTGTTTCTTGTCTACTATCAACAAAATCTCTACAGCCAGCAAACAAAAGAATCAGTACAACAAACTGTATATAAAATCATAGGTTGAATCAGACTTTTGCAAAGCACTGTACATTTAATCAATTTCTCAATATCAGATATAAATCTAGGTATTTGATATTTCTTTGTTTGCATCACTGTTCCTGTCCCCATTTTGTTTCTTCATGCCATGCACCAGGTCCCATTTCATTCCATATGAAGTGAGCCCACGACCTGAAATAAAAAGGCAGAAATGCCAACCTAGCCCAGGAGTGATTGACTTTGGCAGCACATATAAGCAGGATTTTGGTCCATATCAGCTTCAGCCTGTTTTACCATTTCGCCCAAAGGAGAGGAAACGAGGTACTGATGTGAAGGTGGACACACTACCAACTTATAAAGGTAATACAGGAGTATTAGTAGTGCTAATAAGTGTCAAATGGGAACTTTTATTAGTAACGAATAGATACGGAGGGGGAGAAGTAGAATGAAGAACAGACAGATCTGAGAAAAAAAAATGTTTATGACAGTAAACAGTAAAAATTTAAGGTTGTTGATGTGATTGTCCTTGTTGTCCATTGTACATAAAGTGTCCGTGTGCGGTATGATGTGGTATAAAGTATAAAGTGCACTGTGCTGTGCAAGTCCAAAGTTAAAGTGACAGTCCAGAGATTAAAGTGTCGTAGTGCGAAAAGAAAAATATGTGCAGAGAAAAAGTGTGACGATGGAGAGAGTGGACCAGTTCTAGATCCTGGGTGTTTCCTGGTTCAAACTCTGAATGGCCTGTATATATATATATATATATATATATATATATATATATATATATATATATATATATATATATATATATAATCCAGCCATTAGGGTTGCACAAGCCAGTGCACTCTTAGTGCTGGTCTAGGAGGGGGCATCCAGCGTAAAACGTGCCAAATCAAATATGCAGATCAAAAACCAGAATATATATATATATATTAAAAACAGGGCTGTTGAAATTAATGCGTTGATAACATGGTAATGGCACTGATTTTATTAATGCAGCATGCATTTCTGTGACCATTTTTATTCAAAATGTAAATAAATAAATAAATAAATATAAAACAGGCAACATTTTCAATCGTCAACGCAACACACATTTATTGACGACGTCCTTTCTTTACTCAGATATAAAAAAATAAGTAAATAAACTCATGTTTTAAATAAATACATAGTTTTATATTTTATATGGAATAAAAAAAAAAAAAAAAAGAAAGAAAGAATAGTAATGCCCACAAAACCCAAACACTGAAACAGATATTTGGAATATTAAAAAGGAGTGTGATAACAGTTACATGAAACAGGTTAAAAAATCATTAAACATGCAAATGATAATGGGCTTACTACTTAAAGTAATTTAAGATTCAAGATTTTTTATTTGTCACAAACAAAGTTATATACAGAATACAACCTAATTGATCGCTCAGAATTGAATATATGGAAGAAAATAAGAGAAGATATTAGAAAATATAACAGATAATGATAAATAGGTATTTCAAAAATAGTGCATGTTATTTTTATTTGGTAATGGGTGATAGAACAATTATTAATACAGTACCAGCATTTAGCTCTTTTATTTGTAATCACACCAATGACCAACAATCAGCAAAACTATAATTCTCTTTTTTTTTTTTTGCAGACCATTTTCGTCAGTGGGCGATTACCAGGCAGGAGCCCCACACACCTAAAATGTCCTTCCCTATCCCCACTGCGAAGTACCAAAATACCACAACATACCATGACGAGTTTATCCCACTAGGTCTTGTTTCATGTGAGAGCTTCAAGCCTTCCAATATCCCTAAGTTGTCTGATGTTCCTTTTGAAGGAGTGACCAGTAATCAGCTGCATTACATTCCTCACCCACTGAATGTGCATTTCGTCAAGGCTCCTCATGAGTTCAAGCCCAGTGACCAGCCTTTCCCAGACTTCACATCACACCGGCACGACTACCAAGGACTGCCAGGCCAAATGCCCAAGAGCTGCAAACCAGAGCATGTGGCAATATCTCAGGATACACCCATCCAGAGTAGCACTGAGTTCCGAGATCGCTTTCTGCCGTGGCCCGTGACTCCCATACAGGTGCACAAAACACCAGAGTATAAGAGTCCTACAGAGCGAATGGATCTCAGGACTACAACCGGCACAAACTTCCTAAAACACCAAATCCAGCCATTCATTCCCGCCAGGCCGCCCTACAGGCCAGTTTGTTCTTCTCATCCTTTTGAAGGCACCACCACTACGAAGGAAGATTTCAAAGCCTGGAAAGGCGAGCGTCAAGAAACGATCCGCCAACCCTCGGCAATCCAGTTACCCAGTGGGAAAATGGAGGATGTGAGCACATTTAAGTCGCACTACATCCAGCACCAACTGCATCCTACTGTCAGCTGCAAGCCGTTTCCTGCACCACAGTGCAGCAAAGTACCTATGGATGAAGAAACCACATATCGCACCCAGTTCACACCTAAAAAGATCAGCATGTGTCCAGCGAGCATGGATCCAATGCCAGGGTTTGTCTTCGAGAAGGTTGACGACAGAGGTCACAGGTTAATTTTCTTTTTATTATTATTATTATTATTATTATTATTATTATTATTATTATTATTATTATTATTATATTATTATTATGCAGGGTTTTCACGGAATTTTAAAAAAGTAAAAAAAAGAAAATGTAAGGCTTAAAATCTCAATTTTAGGCCTTACATTCGCTGTTTTAGGTCCTAAATCATTTTAAATCTTAATTTTCCAATATCCATGTAACGCTACCTCTAATGCTCATTAAAATGCTTCCGCATTACTTTAGAAGGTTTCTGTTCGTTTCCGTGGTGGTATAGTTTGCTATCTTTCTTTTACTACTAAAATATAATTCGCTGTATCGCACCTACAAGTAAGTCCAACATGCAACAGCCAATCGGCTTTCTGTTATCGGCTCAAATCTCTCATGGATTTCACCACAAACATAAAACAGATTTTATTTTCAGCTTTGGGGAAGTGCAAGTTTAGAGATACTTGGCTTAAAAAGAAATTATTTAGTGCTTGTTTAAGGTCAGTAGGTGAGACCTGAGATGTTGTATGGTTTAGAGACAGTGGCATTGAGTAAAAGACAGGAGGTGGAGCTGGAGGTAGCAGAGCTGAAAATGTTGAGGTTCTCGTTGGGAGTGATGAGGATGAACAGGATTAGAAATTAGTTTATTAGAGGGACAGCACATGTAGGACGTTTTGGTGACAAGGTGAGGGAGGTGAGATTGGGATGGTTTGGACATGTGCAGAGGAGGGACATGAGTTATATTGGTAGGAGAATGCTGAGGATGGAGCCACCAGGAAGAAGGAAAAGAGGAAGACTAAAAAGGAGGTTTACGGATGTGGTGAGGGAAGACATGCAGGTGGTTGGTGTAAAAGAGGCAGATGTAGAGGACAGGGGGGTGTGGAGACGGATTATCCGCTGTGGCGCCCCCTATTGGGAGCAGCCGAAAGAAAAACTAGAAGCAGCTAACAAGAAGTTTGTGTGTGTTTTTGATGTCGTAAAATAGGTCTTACATTTCATTCTTAAAGGTTTTAAAAAGTCGGTGTGAAACCTGCAAAAACCCTGATTACATTTACATTATACCATGACACATACATTTTAAAATCCAAACGCTCAAAAGGTGTTGACTAATTATCACCATGTTCTCACAGTAGTGGTAATTGTAATACGAATGATTTATATTAATGCGCTATTTCAAATATAATAACTCATGTGGACACTCTACATAGGCAAATTAATACATTCTGGAAAAAATATATTTTCTTTCTGTAATGTGACAGTCGGCATTCACTATATGGACAAAAGTTTGTGGACATCTGACCATAAGATTCATATGTGTGTTTTGAACATTCCATTCAACATGTATTCTCCATTTGCTGTTATAATAACCTCCATTCTTTTAGGAAGATTCCCTAGTAAATTGTTCCAGTGTGTTTGTGGATATTTGTGATTATTCAGCCACAGGGCCGTTAGTAAAGTCAGGTACTGATGTAGGGTGATGAGGCCTGGGGTGCATCAGTGTTCCAGTTCATCCCAAAGGTGTTTAGTGGGCTTGAGGTCAGAGCTTCTGTATGAAGCTGGCTTTGAGCGCAGAGGCGCTGTCATGCTGAAACAGGTTTGGGTTTCCTATTTCAAGTGAATGGAAATACAATTGTGTGCCTCCAGTCTTGTAGTAACAGACTGATTAGGTCGGGTCAGGTGTCCCAATACTGTCGTCCATAAGTATACTCTGTATGTTAGGAGTCTCCAATATTAGAGAGGTTTTTTTGTTTTTGTTTGTTTGTTTTTAACTTAAAGAAAGAGAGAACAAGAGATGCTGGTTAGAGAATGGGGGCGTGTTTATAGCTGCTATAGCACAAGTGATAGCAACTCATGGCAAATTGCTTTAGGCAAAATGCATCATTTATCCATTTAACTAAACACAGAGCACTGTGTTTTCCATGGACAATTATTGCTGACGCACCACCACCTAAACTCTGGAGCTCTGGACAGGTGACACAGAAGATGCTGCAGAACGAAAAAGGGAGGAACGGGGAGAAAACAGCGAGGGGCGAGGAGACAATTCAGGCCAAAAAAAACGGCAGAATGTTTTCAAAGTTTGCCATAATTTGAAACTAAAACCTAAAGAAAACACTGTACAGTGCGGTTATGTTTTTTTAAGTAAACTGAAATAGATTTGTATATGTTTATTTATAAACAGCATATTTATAAGGTCTCTGGGCAGTGGGCGTGTAGAGCAGGTAGTGGAGCACGTTTTTTTAAAGTTGCCGATAAACACACGGATTTGGTGCGTGGGAAATTTCAAGCAGCGGAGACACGAAAACCACATCGCGATACGGTGCGGGATTCGATAAATAAATACATGAGGGAGGGAGAATAATGCTCAGTTTTATTAAACGAATAGATTCCCATTACTTTAAATGTGCCAATTAAATGCACTAAATGGGTTTAGTTTTCCCCGATGTTCTTTATTTAAGCAATAAAAATGTAAATTTTTCTAAAAAAGAAAAAACTTCATTTTAAGAGACCCGTCTTTCTCTCATTTAGTATCACTCTTCAATAAAAAAAAGTACATCTTATCCGAATCGATGAACCAATGAATCGATTTAATAATCGTTAGAATACTCGATTACTAAAATAAACGATAGCAGCAGCCCTACATGTAACATGCAGAACATTTAGAGAGAAATAGATAATGGAAGGAACTCATGACCCGAACTTTTCACAACACGCGTGACCTTATTTAGGCGATTTTGGGGGGGCGGCTCATAAAAATGGTAATAGATAATAATTAGTGTTTCAGTCATTAATATCATTCTATTAATAGATTGCTGTGTAATTAGTGTTTTTCACATAAGCTGAGTTAATTAAGCAAACGCCTAGTGACAAAAATAATAGCACTTTGGATACTTAAGTAAATTTGAAGGCAAATACTTTTGCACTTTTACTCAAGTGAAACATCAAATGTACTTAAGTATCCAAAGTGCTATAAATTATTATTGCTGTAATGTAGTATTATTATTTTGTGTTTTTACTTTAACCACTGAACAGTTAGGAGTAAAGCAAGATGTGTCTTCCATTAGTACATTTAAAATAGTAACCATTGGCAATTCACAGTAGTGTATGACAAAGACAAACACTTTCTCTGACACTTTTGGAGAGAAAAAAAAATAATAATTAGGCAGCTTCACACCACCGCATCTTGAATTTCTTTTCCTATAATTTTCCAGTGTTACTTATATGTAGCTTCTTTTCTTAGGTATTATCCCTTGTTGCAAACCTTTTGCATAATACAAAAAAGCTGTTTGTTTTTCATTGTTTCAGTTACATTTATTTATCTGATTATATTTATAACATTTACTATCTGTCTGTTTATCCAGGTTGTTCCGTGAACTGAGCTCCCAAGAGCAGAAGTCCACAAGTGCCAGAAATGCAGGCTTCTAAAGCAGTGTTTGTGATGTGTTAATAGTTTCAACAAAAGAAAATCTCATATATAAAAACATAAATCAGCATACAGTCATTATCCACAATGCAAGTCTTAGTTTTAATGTGGCATGAAAAGAACAAAGTGTGTTTAAACCCAGAGAAGTATGACAAACATTTCAGACCTACAATGTTGGCATGAAAAATTTGAGTGTTTAAAACTAATGTATTCAATATGCCATTCTGTTGATAAATCACTTTATATGAAAATTGCAATGTTCTTTATATTTAGACTACAGTATAAAACCCCTCCTGGTATGTATTTTAAAATTAGGATAAAATGTAGGATAAAAGCAGTGTTTGGTTTCCAATGTCTAGTTATGAATAGAGAACATTGGCATCTATTAAAAATGAGACTCCAATCATTTCCAGTACAACAGTGTGCAAACATACGTACCACAAAATCTTCAGGACTAAAGAGGAGAGGGACCATCTGACTTATCAGTGCTCATTTAAAAAGCTGCATCTCTGGTGGTATTGGAGTGCATTAGTGCCTCTGGAAGACGTATTGCAGCCATCAAATTCAAAACGTCCTTATTTTTTAATCGTATATATTCTGTTTAAAAACGTCATGTTTTATTTATTTATTTTTTTTTTGAATAGAATATGGATTTATGAGGTTTGCAAATCATTGCATTTTTTTCTTATTTACATTTTGTACAGCATGCCAAGTTTTTTAGATATAGGGTTGTACAATTAACCTTCAAAGCCACACCATGTACATGGTACTACTGTAGTTTGACTTTGGAACTTCGGTTTGCTCATATTCATACTGTAGATAATAATTTATCAAACAATCAATCCACCCCAAAACCCAAATTTCAATCTCACTTACCTGCTTATTGGACTTACTTTTTATTGCTAGGTTTTTGTTATTGCACAAAATATTTGTCCATTTTTTTTTACTTTTTTTGTCTTTTTGCTCAACATTGAATTCTCCCCATCTGTTTTGGACCACAAGTTTGCCCGCTGATCAGGATTGATAATAAATAATTTATTTACATCTGCCTGGGCCTCAAGACAGCAAAACAACGTGATGCTGGAGGTGTATCATGATTTAGATATGCAGTGTGCACAATCCTGAACTAAGAGCTGTGAGCAACCTTTACTTTTTAGTTAAGTGCAAAAATTAAATACTATAAAAGTATAAAAGTATTGGGACATCTGACATTCTAAAACTGTAATTACAAAGTAACACAATTTTATTGCATCTTTTTATGTGGTAGCAATACATTTTCCCTTCACTTGATCTAGGAGACCCAAACATGACAATGTGCACAAAGCCAGCTCCATGAAGATCTGATGTACAGAAGGGATGTTCAATCTTCTTCACACCGGTGTGGGTGCAGGTTTTCATTAACCCAAGCAAGTCCACACCAAATTCTACCTGTTTAAATCGCATGATTTTCACTTTCAATGACTATCATGTGGCACTTGATTGGTTGGAATGAACCTGCACCCACACTGGCCCTTTGTGGACAAGTATATACACCCCTGGTTTACAGGGATTGTAGTGGAAGATTTCAACCGTACTGAAGATTGGGATGATTTGGAATGCTGACTGCACCCCAGGCCTCCAGGTTTGAATCTCCACATTCCACACCCTCCAAAATCTAGTGGAAAATCTTCCCAGAAAAGTGGAGGATGTTGGAATCTAAATATGAAAATGACATTAAAAAAAAATCACATACAAGTGCTCTGGTGTCCTATATAGTGTATGTACAAATATAATATTTTACCAACTGATATATTTCAGCTTAATTTGTCTGCCTTTCTTGTGGCATTGTACTAATGCTAATCCTCTAAATCTGAAGAAATGTTAACTGTGCCAAATGAAGAATAAATATAACAAATGAAATGATGCTCTTTCTCAAAAATGTTTTTATTGTTATTTTATGCTATAACACAGAGAGGTGTTAAGGATTTCCAGACAGTCCCCTTTCAAAACTCTCACCATCCCAAACACGACGAATGGTTTCACACGTCAGTAGCCAAATACTGCTGTATATCTGTACATGGTTTTTGTATCTATTCAAACGTTTCAAACCGTTGCATGCTTTTAAGTACAGAAGGACACGGTAGCCGACTTATGGATTATCCATGGGAATAAATGATAAGGTTTTTCTGTAGTCTTAAATACGGATTATGATGTAAACTACACTAGCAGGTAAGAAAATAAGTCCCGAATCTCTACACTCAATGTACAATATTGCACTTAAAAAAACACAGTCTGTACAGGAATTCATTTACAATGCAGCACATTTGGTTGAACAAGAACACACACACACACACACACACACACACACACACACACGTAAAGAAAGACATAGCAACTGGAGACTCAAGTTGTGACATTTCAGGCCTTCATACATTAAAGTGATCTACATAATGTCTTCATAACACATGAATAAGCAAAAAATAGTGTTTTTAGAAACAGTCATGACTAGTTATAAACCGGTAATGCTGCATATATATATTGTGTGAAAAATAAGAGCCTGTGTTTATATGGTCTCAGTTTTAGATGTTTTACTCTGGGCAACAGAGTTTTCAACTTTTGAACACTTTTCTGGCTAAAAGCTTTGGAATCTTACTATTTGAAAACTGATTATAAAGGCTTTCAGTACCACTATATACACAATTTGGCTAAAAATATTGGTACACCTGCCTTTTCCAGACACATGTGGTTCTCGCCAAACTGGTACCACAAATTTAGAGGCACATAACTGTATAGGATGTCTTTAAATACAGCAGAATTTAATAATTACCTTCATCAGAACTAGGAGATTCAGACCAGTCCCAGCATAGCAATGCCTCTGTGCACAAATTAAGCCCTTTAAAGATAAGGTTTACGGGGTTGGAGTGGAAATTTTGAGTGGCCTGCTATAGAGCTCTGATCTCAACCCTATTGAATACCTTTGGAATGAATAGACTGCACCCCGGATCTCCTCACCCTACATCAGTGCCTGCCTACTAACACCTATGTTGCTGAATAAGCACAAATCTCCATAAGCACACTCCAAAACCTAGTGGAACATCTTCCCAGAGGAGTGGAGATTATTATACGAGCAAATGGGGACTAAATGTGGAATTAGATGCTCAAAGAAATGCATACAAATCTCACAAATTGTGTTCACAAATATTTGTCTATAGAGTGTATTTGCACTTCATTGCATGGATTTTCAAATGCAAAGCAAATTTCTGAAACTTATGACCCACTGAGCTTTAAGATTGATCACTTATTCACACATTCGTAGTTCTATGTAGGATGTGCAGTTGGGGCAGCCTAAATCAACAGTCCCTGTCTCTAGAATCTTGAGGAAAATTGCTGTGGTAAAATGCAGTATATATATATATATATATATATATATATATATATATATATATATATATATATATATATATATATATATATGGAGGATCTATAAGCCTTAAAAAGAAAAGAATAATGCACTTTGGATGGTAATGGAATATTTTTCCATGCCGGGACGAGCAAAGTCTATTGTGTTTTATGGAATTAAATGTATACAGACCGCCTCCTTTAAAAGGGTGGCAGTTATTCTACTTTTAAGAGAAGTTAATAGTGAAATGGAGGCTGCCTAGTGTTTGTGTGCAACTACTATTATGATAGGGCTTAGATTTATTTATTTTTTTATTGCATAAAAATGCATTACTTCTTATTCTTTTAAATGTACAGTGAATTTTTTGTGACTGCATATTTTAGCAATAATGGCAAAAAGTTGTTGTTCTCAGGCATTCTATCAATCATGCCATCCACTGCTTATATATGTGTTATGAAGTCAATATTTAGGTCAAATAAAGTGTTACACTTAAAATACAATTTCGATTTTCATCTACTGTAAGCATCCCTTATGTACACTTCAGCTGTACCTATTTTAGCTTCCCTTCACACATGTGAATGGTCCGATATTCTCTGCTTGGCATCCCGATGATTAAATATAGAGCAAAACACTTTTTTATTTATAAATTATTCCACAAACGGTGCCATTAATGAACTTTATATAATGACGAGAGGAAAGAGCTAAATTAGTCTTGTTTTTCTTTGACAGTGGTGAATTGCCAATAAACACCCAGAACTCCCTTCAGCCTAGATAGAGGCCCCTTAGTCCAAATTCCATCGAGCATCCACTTAAACTCGGCCATGTCCCAAAAATGGCACTCTCTCCTCATTTAAGTCCTGGAGTTCTTCCACTTCAGATTTGTTCCACATGTGCTTGGATTGGAAAAAAAGAACAGTGTTCAGGAGCCAGTGTGCTGTTAAAGCTTGTCATGTTCCATCAGCGAGCACTAGATAGTGCCCGAGTCTTCTGAGCAGGACTTGCAGCATCTCTGAGTGTACAGTTCAATCGGACACAACCTGAGGCGTTTTACAACGGCGCAGTAATGTGTCGTATCCTTACACTCATCTATAAGGAGAAGAAAATAAACACAAATATTTATAGACGCACAATTAGTCAGGGTCTGAATATGCACATGATGATAATATACATTAAAAATGGTAGGGGAAGTATAGCACCATGGGAAACTGTGCACATAGGAGGTGGTATCAAAGAGTTTCGAGACAAGCTCTGTTTACAAGAAAGTAATTTATTTATCTGTGTTTATACACCATCACCTTTAATATAGTCCCCTTGCACAACAATATCGCACCCCCAGAGTTCTTGCCACTTCTGGAATATGTCCTAGAAGCCTTCATTTCGACGTGTGTCAAGCACCTTCTGGATCTCCGCAATGGTGTCAATACGGTGAACTGGATCTTGAAGAAGAGGGCAAAATTCGCAGGAGCCGAATCTGGCGGAGAAAGTGAGATCATGTGGATTGTTCTCCGACGATCATCGTGCACAAGTTTCCGAATGGTTTTGACATTTTCAGGGGTTGAGCTTGTTGAAGGTCTTCCTGAGCTCTAGTCGTCTTCCAGTCATGTTCTTCCGCTACTGAAGGGCCCCTCAAAACACCTCAAACGACTCGTTGCAGCATCTCCGTATGTCAAACGTACGTCATGTCAAAAGCCTCTGTGATTTGCTCAGTTTCACGTAGATTTTCACGTTTGCTCTTTGTTCTAACTTGCTGCCCATGATAAAATCACAGACGTGGTAACACACGTGGTCAGAATAGCACCATTAATCTCGAAATATTTTTATACCACCTCGTTACTAACTAACACTAAGCAGTCTTACTGTTTGATTGATTTCTATTGATTTCTGATTGAATTCTAAGAAAATCTAATTTGTGTAAAAACCCAGTTTTCTGGATTTCCTAGATTTCTAAATATATTTGAATTGTCACGGTTTTTTATTTGCCCCAGCTCATGACAACAATCACAACAGCAAACAGTTTTATTCAGAGATACAGTTTTTAAATGTTTTTAACATCTCCATGAGGTAACTCGGACACCAGGCAGACCCAGATGCTTTGAATACGATGTACCCCTAACGAATGTCATTTTGCATTGAAACTTACTCCAAAATACACCCAAACATTACTTGAATATATCATTTGTTGTTGTTTTAATCTCCCTAATATAACCGAGATTCATAACTGAAATCCTCTTCCCTCATTTCACATTATTTATGGGTTGAACCATGCCCAAGGTCTAAATTAATTTCTTTTTTCTTTTTTACATTGTACAAATAATGCTAACATGAATGAAAATTAGTAAGAAGTTTGAAAAACATGGTTGTTTTGTTCTCCTGTGGAACTCAGCACTAGCTGCATGCTTACAATAAAGCTATTCTTTTTCAGGGTTGTCAGGTCTGCTGTATTAAAATACTCTTTTTTTTCCCCCACATGGTTCTGTTATTTTATTTTATTATCCAGTTAATAAAATGCAATAAAATCCCTTGGTAAATGGTGTAACTTGGCCTGAGGTTTCGAAGTATATGACAGGCTTGTTTTTGTTGGATGGTGGTGGTGACAGGGCAGAGAGAGACGCAAGTTCTCAAAGAATTGGCAAGTGAAGCTCATGAGGAAAAAGAATATGTCTGTATTCGAGTGAAGGGTCGCTGGGTATTAATACAAACTTATTCTGATTACTTTTTGTCCTATGAAGATACATTCTTATCCTGGTGTAGGTGGCATCTTCCAAGATGTAAATCATCCGCTAAATTCTTCAGAGTCTGCAAATGTCGCAAATTCATTGAACATCATTAAAAAAAGGTATTTTATAATGTCTTTACCACCAAGATTGAGTATCTTCAGTACTGGAACTTCTTCAGATATTTGTGAAGAAACCCAGCAAAGCTATACTGCAGGTTTGTACATTGCTTACTATTGCAAGTCCTTCCGGAGTTCAAATGGCATTTCGCTCGGCTGCATGAGAAACAGGAGAAAGGCGATGAAAAGGCGAAAAACGCAGGATGAAAGATGTTTGTTGGGTTGAGTTTACACAACCCTGTCAACGGTGTTGTTAGAAAGAGCTGAAGCTTCAACTGCATAAAGAAATGCCTCATATTTGGAAAGCGGCTGAGGTAAAAGTGCTTCATTTTTTTCTCTGTACTTTATACACCAGATTGGATGGCACTATCGACCTGCACTTTACTGAGCTTGTTATTGGTGAGCAGATGTTGTGGTTAGAAAGTCTTTTTTTTTTTTCTTTAAATGGCCTTTATGAAAGTTGATGAATTAACTCCAGCTGAGAATGATAAGTGTACCCCATTTTACCTCCAAGAAGTCCTGATCGGCTTCACAGTCTCCAGCCTGCCTGTTAGTGTTGGTTGTGTTTCAGACAGTTCAATTCTGTTTTATATAACAGCCCTTACATCAAACTGACTTTAAAAAATCTTGAAGGTATGATTTTTTTTCATTCGGTTTAAATCGAGGGCACAATATGCTAGAATATCAAATGACTAGATATGGTTGAGGTCCAGATACGGATCGAGCAAAGAATTTCAATGGACTGACCTAAGAACCTATATGAAGCTGATAAGCATATAAGAAGTCAAGGCAATGTTCAGACGCTCTAAACATGATCCGCTACGGCTTCTGTCACAGATTTTTTGCTGCAGCAAATCCTGTGCATATCGTATAGCTACGAACTAGCTACAGAAACAAGAATTATGCTTAAAAGACTTTTATAGACTTTCACAATTTTTTATTATTAACCTCCCTTGTCTGATTAGAAAACTGACAATGTGGCGACATTATTTAAAGAAAAATTTACAATAAAAACAGACGGGCCTAATGCATCAGAAATCCAGTGGAAGTGGAAGCTTGATGGTTTAAGATGATTTACTTTTGATTATAAAATTCTGATTGAGATCAAGGACCAATTATGACCCACGTGCATTGGAAAGGTGCAGATCTGGTTATAATATATATCTTACTGGAGCAATCAAGCCCAGGTTATCTTATAGAAGCACTCTGATAGCACATGTGCTGACTTCACTAGCAGGCTGGTATTATCCTTGATAGCAATAATATTCCTAATATTGCTCTTTTGAGTCTTGCTGTCAAAAACAGTTCGGACCCATCATGCATTTACAGTATTAACTTCTTCAGCAATTATAGCCACAGGAGCTCGTCAGTCAGATCAGACTACATGAGCCAACCTTTACTCCCCATTGGAGATGACGATGGCTAGACGACATCAAAATTTGGCCCTTGTCTAACTCGCTCAAATCCTTACGCTTGCCCAGTTTTCCTGCTTCTAACACATTAACTTTCAGGACAAAATTTTCACTTGCTGCCTAATATGTTATAATGTTATAATGTCATAATGTCTGGTCAGCGTATGGTGTATGATAAAGTGGGCATACGAGAAAAATTAAGGCTAAAAACACTATATCTTGTACACACTCACTTGGCGACATTATAATAAAATCCTTGTAGACCTGCTCATTCAGGCATTCATTCATTCAGTCAGGCAAGCAGGAGGACAACCAGGACAGTGAAGATAATGTGACCCAGAGATAAGGAAAGGTGAAAAATCAAACATACTGCCACAGGAAGTGATGTTGCAGTGTTGCCAGGTGACAGGCCGACGCTGCCAGGCGCAGTGGAGGTCAGGGTGGGTCTTATTGTTATTGTTATGTACGCATTCAACCCTGCGTGACTGGAAGCCACTTCCACAGGTTGCAGTGCACATTCGCCATGGCGACACCCTCCAGTAAACGTCGCACGTTTCTGAAGTGCAGTTCCTTACCGAGGATGGTCTGAGAACAAAGAGTGTAAGTCAGAGCATGTACGCGATTCTGAGCAAAGAATCCCCCTTACAAAGAATTGAACAGTCTAGAATTTTTATGGTGGGTGTTAATTTCAACAGATAGAGAATCTAAAAAAAAATTCAAGAAAGGCTATAAAGTAATTTGTATTTGATTGAGTGAAATAGGTATTTGATCCTGTAACAAATTAGCAACAATTCCGACTCCCACAGACCCAAATTATTCCTGTCCCTTTAAGAAAGTTAAAATAATATAAAAAAAAATTTCTCTCTTTGTTAAAATAAACCTACCATAAAAATTCTAGACTGTTTATTACTTTGTAAGGGGGTATATTTATAAAATCAGCAGCAATTCCCCCACTGTACGTGTATACTGTATGTGTATGTGTGTGTGTGTGTGTGTGTGTGTGTGTGTGTGTGTGTGTGTGTTATATATAAGAAAATTTAACACAAACCGTTCTCTGGGGTCACAGGCTGTGTTGGAGTCTGAGCTGTTCAGTAGCTTACACATCACTGTTCTTCTCTGAGTCGCCACGGCTGGACCGACACAACGACCAGAACACTGGACACAAACCATCCCACATTTAAGGTTTATGCAATTATATTATACACACAGGGCCTGATTCGATAAAGCATTGCATGCATAATGGTTGAGAATAGACACAATACCACTTTGCATCATTCGTAAACGTTACTTTAAATATACTTTTTTACATAAAAGTACAAATTTCTATATATAATGACGGGCTGCGCCAAAGCAATCCGATACACTTTGCCTCAGCTGTGTGATTTACTAAGGCTGAAAGTAACTCGGGAACAGCTATTACATGTAAAACTTATCTATTTCTCTGGTGAGCAGGTATTACATTTCCAGAAACCAATTTGAAAACTCAATTCTATCATTTACAAACTCTAAATATGATCAATATTTGCCTAAAAAAGACAAAATATAAAAATCTTTCAAAATTATAACTCAACATTAGAGTAAAAAGGAAGGGAAGAGAAGGAAAAAAGGACAGGTCAGGTCAAGGCAGGGCAGGAAACGATTAGAAAAAATTGAATAAGATATGGCATTATAGGACAGGCAGAACAGGACAGAGCAAGGCAGGACAAAGTAGGACAGGAAAGGAAAGATAGGACGAGCAGGACAGGACAGGAAAGATAGGACGAGCAGGACAGGTCAGGACAGGACAGAAAAGGAAAGATAAGACGAGCAGGACAGGACAGGAAAGAGCAGGACAGGACAGAAAAGGAAAGATAAGACGAGCAGGACAGGACAGGACAGGAAAGGAAAAAGTTAGGACAAGCAGGACAGGACAGGACAGGAAAGATAGGACGAGCAGGACAGGTCAGGACAGGTCAGGACAGGACAAAAAAAAGGAAAGATAAGATGAGCAGGACAGGACAGTACAGGAAAGGAAAAAGATAGGACGAGCAGGACAGGACAGGACAGCCATATAGATAGGAAGAAAGAAAGAAACTTTCTACTTGTCACATGTACATTACAACACAGTAAAAATCTTTCTTCACATATCTTAATGATGGTTTCAGTGGCAGCTCAAGAGTTCAAATTCCAACACTAAAAGCTGTCACTGCTGGGCCCTTGCATTGGAACACTGCAGATCTGGTTACAATATGTATCTTATTGGCAAAGCAATTAAGCCTGAGTTACCTGATTGCATCACTCTGACAGCACATGCACTGACTTCACTAGCAGGCTGGTATTAGCCTTGACCACAATAAACGTATGCATGCACATTAAAGGCATACAAGAAAAGTGAAGGGTAAAATCCTTATATCTTGTACACACTCGCTTGGCGGCATTATACTGGTCATGTGTACATTACAGCACAGTGAAATTCGTTCTTCACATACAGTACAGACCAAAAGTTTGGACAAACCTTCTCATTCAAAGAGTTTTCTTTATTTTCATGACTATGAAAATTGTAGATTCACACTGAAGGCATCAAGGGCTATTTGACCAAGAAGGAGAGTGATGGGGTGCTGCGCCAGATGACCTGGCCTCCACAGTCACCGTACCTGAACCCAATCGAGATGGTTTAGGGGTGAGCTGGACCGCAGAGTGAAGGCAAAAGGGCCAACAAGTGCCAAGCATCTCTCGGGGAACTCCTTCAAGACTGTTGGAAGACCATTTCAGGTGACTACCTCTTGAAGCTCATCAAGAGAATGCCAAGAGTGTGCAAAGCAGTAATCAAAGCAAAAGGTGGCTACTTTGAAGAACCTAGAATGACATTTTTCAGTTGTTTCACACTTTTTTTGTTATGTATATAATTCCATATATAATTCCACATGTGTTAATTCATAGTTTTGATGTGTGAATCTACAATTTTCATAGTCATGAAAATAAAGAAAACTCTTTGACAGCAATGATACAGTAATGAAACTCTTTGTCAGCAATGATACAGCGTACCCCTGGAACACTGTGGCATATGTGCCCCCAAGAGTGGCAGCTTGCCGATGCTGGGGCCGAACCCTGACCTTCCAATCAATAACCCAGAGACTTAACCACTACCACTTTTCTAATTAAATAGAAGAAGATAGAGCAGGACAGGACAGGACAGGACAGGACAGGAAAAGGAAAGGAATATAATAAAAACAATGTAAACAAGTAGGAAGGGAAAGTAAAATAGTGAAATAATATGCTAAATGTTCCACAGTGTGTTTCACCATGTTGACTACTTCTGTCTCCTAATAAATAACAGAAGTTTCTGTATAATACACACTAGAGACTTACAGTTAAATATAAGAGCTTACATTCACAAAAGTTTCCAAGTGGAATCCATTTACCCTGCTAGAACCATAGAACTCTTGAGGAACCATTTTTTTATCGAGGATATTTCTCTATTTCTCTTTCCTAGGAGCACACAGTAGAGCTTTGAAGTGGGTCAGTAATATTAGATCTACCTGTCCCCAGGGGCCCCTGATCCACTCAGCACAAGCTTCTGAAACACACGGCTCTCTGTGTTCAGGGCGTAATGTTTCTTCACACGCTGCGTCGGCTAAAACCCGAACGCTCCCGCTGGCCTCCAGACGCTGACATGACACCCGCCTCTGCCGGAAACCGCGACCACATGACGTGGAGCATTTCGACCACACGGTGGAACCCCAGCTGGGAAAAATCCACAATACACACTCTTAGCACATATCCAATTTAGGCTTGTATTTAATCCAGACCATTTAGAGATTTCATTTAGATTTAAAAAGCATCTGACACAGTGGTTCTGGTCAAACAATTTCGCAGAAAAACACATTTTTACCCTTTCTGCCCAAAAACATTTGGTTTATTGACAATAACAGTTTGAGTCTGATATGATGAAGCAGAGAATACACAATATATGTTACAGATACTGTCTGCGTGAACTGTTTGGCCATGTTTTCTTGTGTCTGTGTGGCTTTCAGCAGGGTTCTCTGGTTTCCTCCCAACTCCCAAAAAACATGCAGTTAACTGGACTAAGATGAATTGACCTTTTGTGAGAAACTGTATTAATGTGTATGTGGACCTGCGATGGATTGATATTTAGCGTTAGCGTTAAGCTTTGGATAACACACACACCTGCCAATATAAATCGAAGAAGTTACTAAAAGTGAAAGAGTGAATGATTTATACTACTTTGCTGTTGAATCCTTGAACCTAATTGGGTTAGAGTTGTTTTTTAGTGCTAATTGTTATTGTTTCTGTGTCGGTGGCTAATACACAGGGAGTTTAATGGTTGAAGTGCCACATAATATATGATTTATAAATGTTTTGGTGCAACCTGGTGGAACTAAAAGGAAATATTCATTTGAAGCTAAGTCGATATGAATCTGGACATCTTCGATAATGTTTCATTTTCACAATCTTTTGTGAAATCTTTTTTATAACTCCATACGCCCATCAAACTATATAACTCCTAGGATAATATAGATATAGTTATAGATCTTTAAGCCACACTTTTATATATTGTTAATATCGTGGGCAAATATGTGCAATAATTTCAGTGCGATAAAAAGAATAATAATTGTTACATGTGCTTTAACTCAGCACATTTCTATGAAAAAAATAATATAGCCATGTCACACGTCAAAAAGAAAAGAGGATGATGTACTGCGGTTTGTTGTCCCAGTCATGCAGTTTTGAGATTAACATCACATAATAAAATTTTTTTTAAAGGAAACAGAATATTCACTCATAATTGCTTCAATTCAAAGACACAAAAAGAAAATGAACAGCAGTTGGTTCTTTTTACGCATACGTAGTATATGGATGTTTTGGATGTTTCCGTGTGGAACCTGGTAATTATCGTTAATACAAATAAAAAAAAACCTTATCTGGAACTATAATGTCCACCTACAATACGAAGGAAAACTAAACTAGAATTTTCGTGAGCAACACAGTTTTTGTCAGATTTTTTTGCAGAATCAGAAATGACCAGTAGGTGGCAGTGTAAAATGTATTGGAGGTGAACATTTTAAGATGCAGTGAAGCAAATGCGTCTTTATACGAGATAAATATATGAAATATGTATGATGTGTAGAAACAAGCTGCAATGTTCCCACTTTTGAAGACTCAGTCTTACCTTTTGAGGTAAGGTATAAATGTTAACTACTGCATAATTAATAGCATTTGTGAGCAGTAATAAAGGTCAAGGCGGCCCAATTAAACAGAGATTATTTGTAGGTTTTTAGATGTTGGATCGTTTTTGTCTTTTGATTAGGTATTCTGTCTTGTCAAATATACATTTACAAATATTAAGGCTTTTGTCGTATATTAGAAATTAAAATCACACATCTATGGCATTTGCTCATATCCAGAGAGTCTTACAATTATCTTGTTTTTTTTACAAATATACAGTTAAGGGTTGGTTAAGGGCCTTGCTCAAGAGCCTAGCAGATTTGAGCTCATGACCTTCTGATCAGAAGTTTAACATCTTAATCTCTGAGCTACCACCTGCCCAAACTAAGTACCAAAAGTAAGTTAAAAGTAAAGACTTTTGAAAGATAAAACAATAACTATATACGCATCAGCAAAAAACTACCTGAAAACTAACATTAGAACCCTCTCAAAAAACACAACCTGATAATAACAATTTAAAAACAATAATAACTCTTGTGTGGATGACATTTTTGGGAAAACAGCTGAAAATCACAGTGTACATAGAAAAATTTTTTTAAATAAAATGTCCAGATGCCTGCTATGTCAGCGCTTTAAAAACAGCCATTTTGAAGACATTGACACAATGGTCTAGGTCCCCATACCTCAAAACTAGTTGAACGTCCATGCTTAGTATTGGATTTAAAACTTTGATTAATGTTACATGAATTACTCGAGTACTTATGCAATATGTGGCACTGTTACCCAAATGACAAAAGAACATCACAGACATTAAACAATAGATAGGAGCCATTTTGAAGCTGGAATAATTTACTGAGTTCACTGTGCATAATCATCAGGAGAAGTGCTGAGATTACTTTACTTTAGAACTACATTAGCTTCATGATTGATTGTCTACATTTGGAGTAAAAAGAAAACAGTGCATTTTATTTTTGGATGAACTCCTACTTCATGATATAATCTCTCAAAAGTGAGAAAACACAATGGACTCATTTTATTTGATTGACGAGCCTCTGAAGTGTTTGTCCAACCCCCTGGGAAGGCTGAGGTGAAAATGGGATGACAGATGAGTTTTTTTAACAGGTTGGTCAGCTATGTCTGAGCTGTAGCTCTCAGGTTTGGCCTGCATATGAACCACTGTCTAAGATCTATAAAGTCATCTATCATCTGCTGGGGATTTATTAAAGACAGAATGTGTATGCCACTACATTTTAGCTTGAATTTGGCTGAGGGTGTTGTGGTCAGGACTACACATAATTCCAGTCCTTGGTCAATTCAGTCTTTGTGTAACTGGATGATTACAAGCAATACTTGCATGACCTTGTACAAACTTGCATGAACACATTCCTTGTGTACTATATGATCTAGACAAAATCTAATGATTGCAAACAGTATTTACATGATTCCAATGACAAAATAAAAATGGAAACATTTTATGGCTACTTAAATACTGACTTAAGTTTTAATTCATTCAGACATCTTGAATAAGCATTTTATTTTGGTCAGAGACAAGGCTGATCTCGAAGCCGATCTTGGGAATGTCAGGCATGTTGCGGTCATCACAATGAACACGTTAAATTAAATTCAGAGTATCTGACCTGAATACTGGGACAATTTAAGAGTCTAAAGAGACCAGAAAACATACATAGACAGTATATATATATATATATATATATATATATATATATATATATATATATATATATATATATATATATATATATATATATACACATATACACACACACACATATATATATATATATATATATATATATATATATATATATATATATATATATATATATATATATATATATATATATATATATATATATATATATATATACAGTGGTACCTCAACATACGAGTGCCCTAACATACAAGTTTTTTGAGATACGAGCGTTCACTTGGTCGATTTTTTGCTTTGATACGCGAGCAAAAACTTGAGATACGAGCTCGAGACGCAACTGCTAGATGGCGAATCGAAGCCAGAAAGCGAAGATTGTGACGAAAATTAAGATAAGCAAAGAAGAAAAAGTCAAAATTTTAAAGTTTAGGGATACGTAGTCTGCAGCCTCCGCTTATCGCCACTAGATAGTCTAAAACTTAATGTACAGTAAATTAGGTAAATATTTTTTTTAGAAACGGAATCATGTACACTTGCAGTATTTGGCAGACACCATTACAAGCGCCACTTTAAAAACAAATGTATTTATTTATAAATAAATAACTTCTGATAGTAGTTTACTATGACACAGACTAATAATAATGCACTATGAATGCATTGGGGAAGAAGCACTATTAATAGCTAATTACATAAGAGATGAACATGTTATTGTTGTAAATGCACATATGCATTGTTATTGGTTATGAGAAAGACTCCATGACTGTATATAACAGCTGTATTTTATACAAAGACGCTGCTTTGGCAAAAGGAAATGTTTACTGTACCTGGGAGGACAGTCGAGGAGGTTACATGGCCGTGTGAGAGAGGAGGGTTTCGGAAGATGTTGGCAGGTCGAGGGTGGCATCTCGTGCCCACTGCCACTTACGCAGTGAACTTTCCTGCTCTGAGAGCCTTCATTTCCGCAACTCGCACTGCACACACTCCATTCACTCAGACGCCACTCGAATTCTGCAAACAATAAAGAAAAAAAATACACATTGCATCAAAAAATGAAATATGTGCCAGACTCACATGTGGTTCTTTCCCAAACTTTTGCCACAGAGTTGGAAGCACACAGTTGTAAAGAATGTCTGTGAATGTTATAGCATTACAATTTTCCTTCATTTGAACTAAGAAGGCCAAACTTGTTCCAGCATGACAATGCCCCTGTTCACAAAGCAAACCCTGTGTTTGCCAAGGATGGTGTGGAAAAATGTGAGTGTCCTGCACAGAGCCCTGACCTCAACCCTACTCAAATCTAGCAGAAAGCTTTTCCAGCAAAGTGGAGGCTATTACTGTAAAACAAGAAGACTACAACCCCAATCCCCCCCCAAAATCTGTGTGAAATGTACCTCAGAACAGACTGTCAAGATTTGCAAATCTCATAAACCTACATTCTGTTCACAACAGAACAGAAAACTTTCAATGTTTTTAAATGTTTAAATCGAGGAAATATTAACGTTTTCAGGAAAAAATGTCATTTTGAATTGGATGCAACAACACATTGTTGGCAGGAAAAGTAATTGTTACTGAAAAAGTAATAGCTAAAGGAAGATTTTGTAACTGATTAGCTTAATTGACAACAGGTCTGTAGTAGTAAAGATGTCGAAGTAAAGAGATTCACCAATCTGCAAAAAAACTGCCTCTACACATTGTGGAACAAAATTCAAACTAATGTTCCTCAACAGTAAATTGCAGAGACTTTGATTATCTCATCATCTACTGTACATAATATCAAAAAGTTCAGAGAATCTGGAGAAATCTCTGTGTGCAAGGGACAAAGGCGAAAATCATTACTGGGTGCTTGTGATCTTCAGACCCTCCGACAGTACTGCATTACAAACAGACTGTAATGGAAAACATTGCGTGGGCTCGGAAACACGTCTAGAAATCACTGTCAGTGAACACAGCTCACCGTGTTGTGATGCAGATTAAAACTCTATCATGCAAAAAAAGGTGATCCAAAAAATGCTGCCGTCTTCTCTGGGCCAAAGCTAATTTCAAATTGACTGAAGCAAATTGGAAAACCTTTCTGTGGTCAGATGATAGTTGAAATTCTTTTTGGAAACCATGGACACTGCATCCTCTTGTTATTAGCGCTCAATTTAAAAGCCTGCATTAGTGCCTATGAAATGGGTCGCTTGCACATTTGAAAACACTCAATACTGAAAGTTTTTAAGGTAGGCCCTGCATATTTTAGCAAGGCAATGCTAAATCACATACTGGTATCTATTACAACAGACCAGGTGCTGAACTGGCCTGCCTGCATTCTAGACCAGGGGTCACCAACCTTTTTGAAACTGAGAGCTACTGTTTGGGTACCTATTATAGTGAAGGGATACCAGTTTGATACACAGTTTTCAGTTTGATCTGAAATAACAAATTTGCTCAATTTACCTTTTATTATATGTTATTATTAATAATGAATGATATTCATCTATGTGAAGACACTGATCATGTTAATGATTTCTCATAATAATTATCAACAATGATTTAAAAAAGTAGGAAACAGCTATTTTTAGCACCACGTTGGTGACCCCTGGTCTAGACCTTTCAACATTTTAAAAACATTTGGTGCATCATGAAACAAAAAATGCAACAAAGAAGATCATCTCTAGGTTACGAACTTAACCCAAGTTCCCCGAGGGAATGAGATGCAGCTCGAGTTCTCGAAGGGGAACCAGGACTGTTGTAGAACACTTGCAAATAATTAAGAGCAATGTAAGTCATGTTGCAGCCATCACGTTCATGATTTTCTTATAATGGTACAATTCCTCAGTTTAACAGTTGTTACTGTATCCTTACTATGTTCTATTGTGAATAAAATATGGGTTTTTGAGATTTGCAAATCGTTGCATTTTGTTTTTATTTACACAGCATCCCACTATTTTTGGAATTAAGATGTGTATATACTGAAATTTCATATTTAGCAAGCATTATGATAAGATGTTTACAAACCTTTGGCCATATTTTAGTAATTTTACAACATTTAAACTAATAAGTCAAGTTTATTTCTATAGCGCTTTTCACAACAGACATTGTCTCAAAGCAGCTTTACAGAATTTAAAAGTTAAGGTAAACGATGTGTATTTATCCCTGATGAGCAGCCATGGTGACTGTGGCAAAGAAAAACTCGCTTAGATGTTATAAAGAAGAAACCTTGAGAGGAGCCAGACTCAAAAGGGAAACCAATCCTCATTTCGGTGACATCAAGAGTGTGATTATAGTCTTTAAACAATACAGAACACCGGAGAGTGAGAACCAACATGAGCACTGGAATGTAATATTATGAGTAATGTCCTTTTTACAGTCTTATGCAGTCATTTGAAATTATGGAACCCGGAGATACTGAGCAACTCATAAAATAGCTCAACATTTGCAATCATTACAGATCCAACACCCGCTTCTCCATGCCAGAGCCTTTAAACACTCAAAGAGGTCCAATGTCCAAACTCCACATGAAGTGGGATCCAAAATGGTGCTGGTACGTCTCTAGATGGTTTGTGGTGTTTGCGGGGTCGGCATTAACTACTACTAATAACTACAAGTAAAAAATACAAGATAAGAAAAAATAAGCCTGTAATACAGTGATAAAGCAGGAAGTGATAGCTCAGTGGTTAAAGCATCGGAGTTCAAACCCCAGAACAGGCAAGCTCCCAAGTCGCCCTGGCTATGGACATCTGCTAAGTACCATAAATATAAATGAAAATATTGTATCCTACAAATTAATCGGCAGCATAGACTGAAAAATGTTTCCAAGTAAACGCTTGAATCAGATTTGCTGCACATTAAATGTCAGTAAGGCTTCAAGAAAATCTGTTCAGCTCTAGTTTTAAACTAACCACTCTCTACATACGGTTTGAGTTGCATGCATGGAACAACAGAAAAAGTGCAGTTAAAATACGATGTGGGGAAAATCTTCAAGAAAAGTGTGAGAGAGATAAATGAGGTGTTTTAAATGGAAAGAAAAGAGTTAGAGGCCTTCATGGGCCAATTACTAAACCACAAGGGGTACAGAAAGTGATTCCTTTAATTTATTCTCCCAACTTTTCTTTTAATCAATTTATTATGTTCCACAGACTTGTGTACACAGACACTGACCTTCTGAGAAGATTTGAATCCAGGCAGAGATCATTTGATTGTTGGTGTGGGTTTGGCATGCGAAGTGTCCTTCAAACCTGCTGCTTAGAGTGTGCACTTCCAGAATACGACCTGAAGCAAGCACACGGTAGTGTAGGCCTGGTGTCTGCTTCAGGGTTTGATTCTCATTAGACCATTTAATGAGCTTCCGGTGGTTTGAGACAACTGGACAACCTGTGAACATAAAAAAGAGCCTGATCAATGTTCATTCTGATCCAAACTTTCATTATAAAGGCAGATATTTACAGGTAAAAGCAGGTTATTACAGTCAGCAGCTACGGCATAAAAATTGTAATTTTACAATCTGCCACTGTTTAAATAATAATTGTTTGAACAATATGAACCTTGATGTCAAACTGAATGATACACCATGTGCCATTAAATGTTAAATTCCCAAAATTGCAGCCTGAATAAAGACTAAAACAGCTTAAATTATGCAAAAGATGGCAAACCATTGGTGAATATACTGTACTGTAATGCTTGTGTTGTTGAAATAATATAAGATTTAAATTTTTTAAGCATAATATGAATATAGGGTGCTAAAACCTAAGGAAAGCCAGGAATAAGCAGTGAAAAGTAATATAAAGGTTTACTTCATTTAGAATTTTGGACATTCAGGATCTAATTCACCTCTTTTACAAGACCCTAAACTATCTTGTGATTTGATGGCAGCCACTTGATCCACTGGAGTAAATGAGAGTCTGGTTATCTAACAGAAATCTATCAAGGTGATAAAAAGGTGTCACATGTACTTTACAGCACCGAAAATCTTTCTTTGCATATCCAAAAGATTTTATGAGCTGGGGTCAGAGTGCAGGTTCAGCCATGACACAGCACCACTGAAGCGTTGACGGTTAACGGCAAGGGACCCCAAACTACAGCCGGCTGCCCAAATACAGGCTGCCCCCACATTTGGAATGGCACTCTGAACAATGCAAGCAAGATATTTTGTAAATATAATTGGAAATATATGTTTTACTCATATCTGAATTTAATAATAAAGGTTGTCTTTTAAACAAAAATTTCCCTTAGTTATTAACATAGTCTAATTATTTGTTAGATTCACCTACCAACCGACACAATGGTACTTTCAACATACCATGAATGTAATTGTTTTGATTTCAATAGTAATGAATATAAAAAAAATTATGATATTAATAATGTTATTTTAATAGCCTACATATCTCTTACAAAAGTAAGCTCATTTGTCTGTATGGTATATAACTAAAGAAACAAATCTAGCATTAGAAGGCATAATAAATACATTTAAAATAATAATAAAATCTCCACAATAATAACAGTAGTCACTCCGGCCCATGTAGTTTTCTTTTACAGACCGCCATTAAAGAAGGAAAAAATTATTTGGCCCTTACAGAAAAAAGTTTGAGGACCCCTTCTTGAAAGAACTTGAAACTCTGACCTTCCAATCAGTGACCCAGAGCCTTAAACCATTCACCTACTATCTCTCCTTAAGTCTATTTCCTAATTGTTTTTATCAATATTAAAATGTGCATTTTTTATAGCCATACATTAAACCTAAAGCCAATAATAGAAATATCTATAGGTCAGCCGGCTCGACCCACCTAAATGTGAAAGCAGGATCTTTCATCAAAGCACAGACCTAATAATCCACCCTTCCTATCAGTCTGACCGGTAATGACTTATAGTATTGCTTCAACACAGACACAAACATACACAACCTCACACACAGTCATTTCTATCAGTAATATCACTTTACCAATCCTCAGGATGTCCCCAGGTTTGACTGTGATGACTGTTCCTGTGCGGGAGGCCATCACAACTCGTTTCCTGTTCACATTTTTCAACAAGGAGCTCTTCTCATTAGATGCTGTCCCACTGACATCTACAAAGAAAATAAAAATACATTCACAATCATCATATTGAATTTTTTTTGTTCCTCTCAATAAATGTATATTTAGACTTCTGCTTATACTTAACAATAGACATACAGTACATTAGTGTAGTTTAACAGTAAAAACTTGTTAAAAAACTTGCTAAATTTCCCAAAATGCAACAAGAGATGACAGTACATGGGAGTCGGACACATGGCCTCGTTTTACAATGTTATGCCATTCACAAAATCTTTAAACATTTATTACAGAACAACCCTGCACCTTCCAGTTCTGCCCCACCCCATGATCTGCTAGATTGGCAATGTCTAAATAATGTTGCTTGAGTTTGAATCATATCATTCATCATTTGTGCAAATGGCTCCAGAGTGGAAATTTCTTCCTAATACAAGGACTGCAAATGGAACTCACATTTACTTCCAGGCTAGGATTGTTAGATTAAAATCATTGTGCATTTTAGGATATTAATCATATTTGGTATTGTGCAATTCTTTTTTCTACACTTTAATAAAATCATTTTCAAACTACACAAATTGAAAAAGTTTTCCTCAACAAAGGCATCATAAAATACGTTTTGCTTTTGCGTTTTGCTTTTCAATTTTAATAATTAAAAAAAATTAACGCAAAGCACATGGACGGGTTTCATTTCCAACTTTGTCAATTTTGTTTAAATGATAGGATTTAAAATGTGTATAAAATCTAAAGATGTATGCAGAGTTATGCTAACATTTTTTTCTTTGTAAATTAGCTAGCTAGTTACGCTTTAAAAATGAGTTTGTTAAATTAGCTAGCTCATTTTGTTTTGTAAATTGTTTTTCCTCTTGCTAATGTAACTCAGCAAACTTCCTAAATGACCTATTAAATATTAGCTAACCAGCTAATAATTTAACAGAATTCCTAAACAAACTAGCTAGTCATGCAAGGCACAATGAACTCGTGGTAAGCTCTTTTCATTATTTAACATATGTAAGATATTGCACTTAAATATTTTAACATAGATATTTCAATTTTATTTTATTTATTAACTCTGAGTTTCACATAAAACAGTAGTCTTTTTTCTGTAGTTTTTACACCACAACTAATTAAGCAATAGGTGTCCCATTTGCAAAGTCGTTATCAGAAAATGAAAAAGTCCGACTCATCTGGGTTGTATTATATCACCAAATCGTTGCTGAATGAACTCACAGTACTTAGATAAAAATAATGCAAAGCGAAGTTAAAGGCGGAATAGAAGGCAGGGCATTTGTTTTAACAGGATATTACATAAATTCCTACCATTAGATGACAATTATATATGATTATATGTATTATGGGCTGTCTCTAATCGCTGTCTCATTATTTCCTCTAATCACTTTGCTCCATTATCTTGGAAAGTGATAGTGACCGCCATTCTGCTCATAGTAGACATTAAGGCAAATGAGTTATGGACTCTGCAGCTGTGGATGAGTCCTGCTTATGATCAATTGCAGAGAAACAAACCAATTTCCTTTCTCATAGTAAAACTCAAAATCTGCATGGTCCCATGGGTAATGTCGAATTTCAACTTGATATTTTTACATATTTTACAACAACTTTGACATTTACACTTGACACTAAAATGTCACTATTGCTTTTCTTTATAAACACTTGAGTCAGGCAAATAGTTTTGACAGGAATAAAAAATTTCCAGAAAGCAAAAGCTGTACCAGAATGTGGATGATAATAGAAGGTGAGGAGTGGGGGAAGAAAAAAGAGAAAGACTTCATTAACTTTAACAATCATTTGCATATATGTTTCATACATTATTGTATACATTTTTTACACATGGTTGTATAGATGTTTTACAGGTTCTGAATTCTGGTTTGCTCCAGTTTCCTCTGGTTTTTCACATGGTTTAAACTACACACCTGCTTGTGTACAAATTGCACAAGCTCAATAGAATTTGCACAAAAACACAAAATTTACCTTAATTTTAAATCCCTGAGAAAAACCGTAATGCACAAAAAACCTGAGGTAAATTTAATTATAAAACATAAATTTGACCCCTCCCATGAATAAATTGATTAATTTATTGATTTATTTAATAGTGTGTTTGCATTATGTACATATTCTAAAATGTAAAAAAGGGGAAAAGTATTGCTGTTTATGTTCTGCACTATAAATAAAAATAAATTAATTAATTAATTTATTTATTTATTAATAAGTAAAAAGCTGAGATAATTTTTAAGGTTGATATTGATGCTTCAGTTACAGCTGATATATGTGGGCGTAGCAGCTGTGGCTACAGTGAAAGGAGACTTGTTAAATTGTGTTAATTATGAGATACCTGTCTGTGATGCTGTGCTCTGTTATGCTGCATTTCTCTATAATATTGATGCTTTTTATAGCCGTGGCCTCACAATGCTGATATTAAGTGGTGGACAGATTCAGGAAGGACATCTCTAAAGGCCTAGGTGTAAAATACATACACGGCCCGTCACTGCTATTTGCATATACGTGTGTGAAAGTCTGTCGGGTGTGTGTGTGTGAGGTTTCTCCTTCAACAGAAGAACCGAATAATAACAACTGTGGTGAAACATTTACCAGCTATGTGGATCCTGCTGGAGGCTGAAGCCTTGCCGATGGGGTTGGATGCTACACAGCTGTAGGTGCCATCGTCTTGAAGCGTGAGATTGTGAAGAAGCAGAGACCCGTTTGAGAGTGAAATAATGTTGGCACTCAGCTTGCCCTCTAAACGGTGCCAGCTTACACTCGGCTGAGGAACACCTGCTCCAAGAAAAGCACAAAGATCACTTCCAATCAGTGAAATCACACTGGCATGTAATTATTATAGCTGTTTTGCTTCTAATCAAGCCAAAACAGCTGCTGTGTGTAGACTAAGTAGTCGAGACAGCTTGCAGACAGCGTATATTTACTTTACAGAATGAGACAGGGGAGAAAATAAGGTCTGTCTGTAGAGCATAGGTTTTGAGTCAAAACATCAAAATTTTGCCCATTGTATTGAGCACATACAGAGGATTACAGTTCACAAAAATTTCCAGGTTTTTGTGATGTTTCAAAATATGAAACCAAGACCCTCATATTCATCTTCAATGTGATAAAGCAACAGCAAAACCCAAAGTAAAAAAAAAAGCACATGGTGTATGAGATTTCTATATAGTCCAAGAGTAACTCTAATGCACCTGCCATAAACTAAGTAATGCTAATTAAACAGGAAATCTAAAGATCACTCATGGTCAGTAAAAATCACAGGCATGGTCTGTGAAGATTCCAGAAAGCATGTATCAGGATCAGGAGAGGGGTACAAACAAGTTTTTTAAACATTAGCTGTACCATGGAAACTAGGCGATCATTAGCAAGTAAAGAAAACGAGGCACCAGAATGATGTAACCAAGAACAGGATGTCCCTCCATAATTGGTCAAACAACAAGATCAAAAATTAGCCAGGAGGCAGCCAAGAGTCCTTGAAGCAACATTAAAAAAGCTGCAGAAATATTTGACAAGTACTGGTCTCTCCCTACCTTAGATCAGTGGTCCCCAACCTTTTTTGCACCACGGACCGGATTAATATCTGACAATATTTTCACGGACCGGCATTTAAGGTGTGGTGGAATAATACAACAAAATAAAATGATACAACCAGCGTAAAAACTGGTATATTCTAAATATAAAAGTTTCTTTTCGGCTTCTCCCGTTAGGGGTCGCCACAGCGGATCCTCCGCACGTTTGATTTGGCACATGTTTTACGCTGGATGCCCTTCCTAACGCAACCCTCCCCAATTTATCCGGGCTTGGGACCGGCACTAAGAGTGGCTGGGGATGGTTCCCTGACTGGGAATCGAACCCGGGTCGCAGCGGTGGGAGCGCTGCATCTTAACCACTAGACCACCAGGGGACCTGTATATTCTAAATAAAATAAACATTAATCCAGTGTGGTTTTTTTTTGTTCATTTTGCTAGCATAGGGATTTAAATTTAGCAGTAATGTATTGTGTTAGCCCCTTTAAGAAGGTAGAGAATGGAGGTAAGACATGTGACAGAGGCATCATGAAATGCTTAAGGAGTGAGTCATAGACAGATGTGGCTAAGTGAATCCAGTAATTTTCCAAAATAAAACATTGTTCAGAATCAGATAATAAATTAAACGGAAATAATGTAAGTTATGTATTATTTCTGTGCTGCCCGGTACTAATTGACAAGGGGTTGGGGACCATTGCATTAGACAACAGGCTCTTGTGTGTGTGTGTGTGTATATATATATATATATATATATATATATATATATATATATATATATATATATATATATATATATATATATATATACACACACATATAGCACATTTAGAGATACAAGGACTGGATGGGTAACTTGCCGTTTCCGTAGCAGTTTCGTTACAGGGTTGGCTTGTTAGTAGAGGTCTACCAATTGATTTTTTTAATTAATTGGCATCGGCCAATTGTTCTGCGAATTAGGCCAATTATTGAGCAGGCGCTTCTGACACACCAAACCATGTGTGTAGGTTCTGTGCTTACATAAGAGAACATAACTTTCCCATATCAGCAGGTGACAGAAATCTGTATTCCGCATCCAAACAAGAAAAAACAGATGAGTTAAACTGTATATATATATATATATATATATATATATATATATATATATATATATATATAATATATATATATATATATATATATATATATATATATATATATATATATATATATATATATATATATATAAAGTGAGCAGCATTTATACCTGCCATAATCATTACTAATGAATTCATGTACTTTTCAATAATATATGCTAAGTTGTAAAGAAAAGATAATAAATGACAAGCGTGTTCCATTTTTTCTCCTGTGCTTAGCTAAATAGCTAATCAGAGTTCTCTTTGCCGATGCTCAACATGCAGAATCAGATGAAAAACAGCTAATGCAGTCTGACTCGAGCCAACGGTGTGGAAAAAAATTTAAGCTGACCGACACTCAAAAACCACTTGACATTACCCAATGGCTGACCGTCAGCTTGGTGTGTCCCGGGCTTTAAGATTTTATCATTCCTTTTTAATCTAGCCTCATATAATTATTATATAATATATAATTCATGCTGAGAGAATGAGAATAACATTTGGAGAGCGAATGGGAATAACATTTGGGGAGAGAATGGGAATAACATTTGGGGAGAGAATGGAAATAACATTTGGGGAGAGAATGGGAATAACATTTGGAGAGAGAATGGGAATAACATTTGGAGAGAGAATGGAAATAACATTTGGAGAGTCTTATTAATTACCTGTCAGCCAAACTGCTGGAAAATCAGGCAAACATATCAGCCATCGGCTACCGTGATTTCTAAATATTGGCATAATATCAGGCCCAATAGTGGCAGCCTGGTATGGCTGGGACTTAAACCCACAACCCCTAAATCCAAAGTCCAAAGCTTAACCAATAGGCTACCACCGCTCTCCAAACAAATATATAAATGTACAATTGTTAAATTTTATTTTCATTGAAAAATCCTTTTTTATCATCAATAGCAATTTTACACAACCCAGCCATTAGGGGGGCAAACCCAGCCATTAGGGGGGCACAAGCCAGTGCACTCTTAGTGCCGGTCCCAAGCCCGGGTAAATGGGGAGGGTTGCGTTAGGAAGGGCATCCAGCGTAAAACATGTGCCAAATCAAATATGCGGATCACAAATGAAAATTTCATACCGGATCGGTCGAGGCCCGGGTTAACAACGACCGCCACAGGTATCGTTAGCCGACAGGGTACCGGTGGAAATTGGGCTACTGTTGGCCGAAGGAGGAGAAGGAGAGGAGGAAGACGTCTACAGAGACGGCGGGAAAAGGAGCAGTGTAGGAGAGTAGAGGTTCGGGTTGGTACTTTAAATGTTGGTACTATGACGGGTAAAGGGAGAGAGATAGCTGATATGATGGAGAGGAGAAAGGTAGATATGCTGTGTGTTCAGGAGACCAAGTGGAAAGGGAGTAAGGCCAGGAACATTGGAGGTGGGTTTAAACTGTTTTATCATGGTGTGGATGGAAAGAGAAATGGTGTAGGGGTGATTCTGAAGGAAGAGTACAGTAAGAGTGTAGTGGAGGTGAAGAGAGTTTCTGATAGGGTGATGATCGTGAAGGTGGAGGTTGAAGGGATGATGATAAATGTCATCAGTGCCTATGCTCCACAAGTTGGCTGTGAGATGGAGGAGAAGATAAGATTCTGGAGTGAATTAGATGAAGTGGTAGATGGTGTACCTAGGAAAGAACGATTGGTGATTGGGGCAGACTTTAATGGGCATGTAGGTGAAGGGAACAGAGGTGATGAGGAGGTGATGGTAGGTATGGTTTCAAGGAGAGGAATGTGGAAGGGCAGATGGTGGTAGATTTTGCTAAAAGGATGGAAATGGCAGTGGTGAACACGTATTTTAAGAAGAAGGAGGATCATAGGGTGACGTATAAGAGTGGAGGAAGGTGCACACAGGTGGATTATGTTCTGTGTAGGAGATGCAACCTGAAGGAGATTGGAGACTGTAAGGTGTTGGCGGGGGACAGTGTAGCTAGACAGCATCGGATGGTGGTCTGTAGGATGGTTTTGGAGGCGAAGAAGAAGAGGAGGAAAGTAAGGATTGAAAGAAGAATAAGATGGTGGAAACTGAAGGAGGAAGAGTGTAGTGTGAGGTTCAGGGAAGAGGTCAGACAGGGGCTTGGTGGTGGTGAAGAGGTGCCGGATGATTGGGCAACTACTGCAGGAGCGATGAGGAAGGCAGCTAGAAACGTACTTGGTGTGACATCTGGAAATAGAAAGCAAGACAAGGAGACGTGGTGGTGGAATGAGGAAGTGCAGGAGAGCATTAGGGGAAAGAGGTTGGCAAAACAGAAGTGGGATCGACAGAGTGATGAGAAAAGTAGGCAGGAGTACAAGGAGATGCGGCAGCAGGTAAAAAGGGATGTGGCGAAAGCCAAGGAAAAGGCATATGAGGAGCTGTATAAGAGGTTGGACACTAAGGAAGGAGAAAAGGATTTGTACCGATTGGCCAGGCAGAGGGACCGAGCTGGGAAGGATGTACTGCAAGTTAGAGCAATAAAGGATGGAGAGGGAAATGTGTTGACTAATGAGGAGAGTGTGTTGAGAAGATGGAGGGAGTATTTTGAGCAGCTGATGAATGAGGAAAATCAGAGAGAGAGAAGGTTGGAGAATGTGGAGTTGGTGAAGCAGGATGTAGATAGGATTAGTAAGGAGGAAGTGAGAGCAGCGATTAAGAGGATGAAGAATGGAAAGTCGGTTGGACCAGATGACATACCGGTAGAAGCGTGGAGATGTTTAGGAGAGATGGCAGTGGAGTTTTTAACCAGATTGTTTAACAGGATTCTGGAAGGGGAGAGGATGCCTAAGGAATGGAGAAGGAGTGTGCTGGTACCGATCTTTAAACATAAGGGAGATGTGCAGACCTGCAGTAACTACAGGGGAATTAAGTTGATCAGTCACACCATGAAGTTATGGGAAAGAGTAGTGGAAGCCAGGCTGAGAGAAGAGGTGACCATCTGTGAGCAACAGTATGGTTTCATGCCGAGGAAGAGCACCACAGATGCCTTATTTGCTTTGAGGATGTTGATGGAGAAGTATAGAGAAGGACAGAAGGAGCTGCATTGTGTATTTGTGGATTTAGAGAAAGCGTACGACAGGGTGCCGAGAGAGGAGTTGTGGTATTGTATGAGGAAGTCAGGTGTGTCAGAGAAGTATGTGAGGGTGGTGCAGGACATGTATGAGGACAGTGTGACGGCAGTGAAGTGTGCAGTAGGTACGGCAGACTGGTTCAGGGTGAAGGTTGGACTGCATCAAGGATCGGCCCTGAGCCCTTTCCTGTTTGCAGTGGTGATGGACAGGTTGACGGACGAGGTCAGACAGGAGTCTCCCTGGACTATGATGTTTGCAGATGATATTGTGATTTGTGGTGAGAGTAGAGAGCAGGTTGAGAAGAGCCTGGAGAGGTGGAGATATGCGCTTGAGAGAAGGGGAATGAAAGTCAGTAGGAGTAAGGCAGAGTACATGTGTGTGAATGAGAGGGAGGGCAGTGGAGTGATGCGGTTGCAGGGAGAAGAGGTGGAGAAGGTGGAGGAATTCAGGTACCTGGGGTCAACAGTGCAAAGTAATGGAGAGTGTGTTAGAGAAGTAAAGAAAAGAGTGCAGGCAGGGTGGAGTGGGTGGAGAAGAGTGACAGTAGTGATTTGTGATAGTAGGGTATCTGCAAGAATGAAAGGGAAAGTTTATAGGACTGTGGTGAGACCTGCGATGTTGTATGGATTAGAGACAGTGGCATTGAGTAAAAGACAGGAGAGGGAGCTGGAGGTAGCAGAGCTGAAGATGTTAAGGTTTTCGTTGGGAGTGACGAGGATGGACAAGATTAGAAATGAGTTTATTAGAGGGACAGCACATGTAGGATGTTTTGGTGACAAGGTGAGGGAGGCGAGATTGAGATGGTTTGGACATGTGCAGAGAAGGGACACGAATTATATTGGTAGAAAAATGCTGAAGATGGAGCCACCAGGTAGGAGGAAAAGAGGAAGGCCAAGGAGGAGGTTCATGGATGTGGTGAGGGAAGACATGCAGGTAGTTGGTGTGAAAGAGACAGATGTAGAGGACAGGGTGGTATGGAGACGGATGATCCGCTGTGGCGACCCCTAATGGGAGCAGCCGAAAGAAGAAGAAGAAGAAGAAGCAGTTTTACACACACTTACCATCCGAATAGTTTTTTTCTCCAAACATGATTCTAAAATACTTTGCAAAACTTGCCAGAGGTCTTCTTCACTAGTCAGAATTTTCCATCTGACATTGCAATCCAGTGCATCCCAGAGCAGTTCAGTAGGATTTAAATGTGTTGACTGGGCAGGCCATTCCATGAGAGATAACACCTTAGCTGACTGTTTTTCCTCTGAATAATGCTTACAGGGTTTGATTCAGCTCATTGTCTAGTTGAATTGTGAGTCATTTTCAATTAGCCACAGTCCAGATAGAAAAGCATGGAGTTGTAGTATGGAATCGTAGCCATATTGGTTTAGTATTCCGTTCATCCAGAATGACTTTCCGAACTTTCCTGTTCCAAAACAACCCCACAACCAATATGCTTCTGCTACCATTTGATTTCACATCACAGTCTGCTAACACCTCCTCTCCTGTTTGAATTCTTATACAAGTTGTACTGGTAGAGCCAAAAACGTCAATGTAGAGCCAAGAACGTAATCTGATCACAGACATTTTTTTCCAGTTATTCACTGTCAATGTTCGGTGTCTTTTAATCAGTGGTGGACAGTAACAAAGTATATGTCACAAAAATATGACAAATGTAATACTTTACTGAAGTATTTCCAATTGGGGAGACTTTTACTTTAACTTCACTACATTTCACAGTCGAACATCTTCATTTTTACTTAACCACATTTTGTAAAATCAGTCCTGAAATACATTTGAAGGCTAAAGGAAGGATAAAAATGATAATACATTATAGCCATAATAAATCGTAGTACTTGGATACTTAAGTACGTTTAAAGGTGAATACTTTTGTACTTTTACTCAAGTTAAAGTTTAAAGGGCGCACGTTTACTTTTACTGGAGACATATTTTACCTCTACTTTAACTCAAGTAAGGGGTTTGTGTATTTAGTCCACATCTGCATTTAAAAGGTACTTAATATAACTTAAAATTGCATTTTGAAACAAAATCTGCTGGGCCAACATGATAACTACCCAAAGCACAAATCCAGTCAATAAAGAAATGTCTTGAGAAAAAGTTTGACCTTTTTGTATGGCGAAATTCTATAAAGAACCAGTAAAATAACTTTTTATATATATAAAATATATAATAGCTGTGCCCATGACATTCCTCCCATAAAATTATAGATCTGGAGCAGTTTTTCAAGGAAAATGACCAAATTATGATGTACTAAATTGGCCCACTTTTAGCAAAAGAAAGAGTGTTGTATCAAAAACTTGAGATGTTGTAACAAAGTATTATGGGTTATTGTATTCTAGCAGGATTACCATGAACTAACCTGGCAAAATGGAGAAAACCTCTTTTAAAACTACATTTTAGGTCATACAAGTTAATGACGGTCTTTGAGCTCACAAGTGGAATCAGATCAGAGATTAAACGAATAAAGAACGAGAAGTCCCACCCTTTCCTTTACAAATCCCTCTTACGCTTTTGATTACATTTTTAGACAGTGAAAAGAGCACACTGCACACTATCGCAGAAAGTTCCTTTATATGCTTAGAGCTCTTTTTTTTTTTTACATGAATATTTGTGACATTTAGGTCTTTTATGAAGTGGAAGAGGATTAAAGCACTAAAGGACCCTTACTTACCAAAGCTTTGGTCTGGAAAGAGCCAATTTCCGAAGCACATCCTAGAAGATTATTGAGGAGACGTGATCTAGGATCAGAAATGCTGTCAAATATATGAATCGGAAGGGGTTAGAGTAGCGGCCATTTACAAGAGCAGACTAAACGGTGATTTGTAGGATGGATCAGAGTAGCGCGAGGCCTGCAGACCGCCACAAATTACTCGTACAAATGGGCATAATGAATGCAAATTGCTTCACTACAGTCTACTCCCTTGAGACACATCCCCTTCTGAGGTAATGAGTAGCACATTGCATGAGTCTGAGCTTTACAGCCGCCTTATTTTACAAAGGGGAGACATTAGCCTTGACATATTGCTGAGCATACTGCAGCCCTCAGGAGGGGAACAATACCGGCAGATATTTCCATACTGATGCACAATATGCTAGCTTAAGCACACGTTTACAAAATAAATGAGATATTCGTTCATACAAAATGGCTTAATATAGTCATTAAATTATTATAAATTTTTTTTTTTAATGGTATTTTCTTTGCTTAAGTATTGCTCCTGTGCTCACCAGGGGGCACTATTGTAATACTGCAATCTTCTGGGTGATATAGTCATAGAGCAGGTGATTTCTTTTAGAAAAGAGAGAAAGGTCATTATGGCTAATGACTTGAGCTATAATAAAGAGTGATGCAAGAGGCTTTTAGTAACACACCTAACACACACACACACACACACACACACACACACACACACACACACACACACACACACACACACACACACACACACACACACACCTACCTTACTATCCATGTAAGGACCTTTTGCTACTCATGCAAGAACGCTAAGTTGAAGTTAAGCTCATTTTGTGTTTTGTTTAGTTTTTTTAAAGTTGCACTGCGAAAATTCAATTGTTGCACGTGAAAATATCTTGAATATAGGGAAACCCAACAAATTATTATTTTTTTTTTTTAGATTGTATATTAACAAATATAGGATTATTAAGCATATTGCTAGATTTTGATCTTATTTCTAGCTTGTACTAGCCTTTTTATATTAGCGGATAATTTTGCTTGTTTCAACTGATTTTTTTTAGAATGCTTAAAATGCATGAAATTGTATAGAAATAGACTTCGTCAGCTTGTATTTGGTATAATTTTTATAGCAAAAAAATATTTCTTACAATTTCTGATTGATTCTAATTCATTATTATTTCCCACTGACATTTGTCATGTTTTAAAAGTTCTATCCTGATAACAGCAGTGTGAAAATTTGCTTAAGTCACTTCATCGGTTTTGATTTTTAGCTACAGAAGTTCATGCAGTGGAAGTAACAATAAAATTTCAACATTGCATTAGTACATTTTTTATACCTCTTTTTCTCTGCTATGAGGGTTTACAGAGAAAGAATTTCATTGCATTGTGTAACTGTTTCCTGCTGTATGAAAATAAACTCTTGAATTATCAAACCCAGACTTTTGCTCTCCTACTGGCTGACACATTACAAGAGAATAATTCTTATAAACTTAGGAACTCATGATGGGATGCAATAGTTAGGTAATAATTTTCATTAAAAATAGATGGCATGTAAATAATGTTACATAAAGTTTTATTCAATTTAACTAAAATATAGCTGTTTTTTTTTACATTGGATGTTGTCACAAAGGAGAAATATTTAGTTTAAGAAAACAAATTTTAAACGTAAAATAACGCAATCCGTGTAGTTTATCCCTAATGAGCAAGCCAGAGGTAATAGTGGTAAAGGAAAACTCTTGCAGACGATACACAGAAGAAACCTTGAGGAACCAGACTTAAAAGGGAACCTATGATGATCTAGGTCAGTTACAAACCAATCCATCCGTACAGCCCTTACAACCTCATCCCTCACCTTCACCAATTAGATTCCTGAACCACTTTGTCATTCATTTAATGGAATAAGCTGCAGGTGACAAACATGACGAAATAAAATAGGGCTACATTTTGGAAAAGGTGCTCAGAGGATTTTGGATCCTATCCAGGGCTTTAAACCCCATAAACCTTCACCTTTGACTACTTGCAATAAAAAGCCTTGACAAAAAACCCCCCAAAAAAACAAACTGAGACTTATGTACAAAACGTGTAGCTCTACTGTAGCTCTGCTACAGTAAATTAGCATCGGTAAATGATGAGGAACGGCATAAATCCCGTAGCAGAAGGCCGGCATCCTGAGACTCTGGTTAACTTTACACAACGTTTCTCCCTAATTAGCCGAATCTTTCACTACCGCTACGCTCTGCTCCAAGGACAAGAGCCATTAATTGTGGAAAACATTTAGAAACAGGGCACTGCATCTCTCACAGACATGCCATGCATTTAAACCGCTTCCAAAGTTTGTGTGACAGGCGAGAGGGCAGTTTTTTGCCTTCTGTTGAGCAAAAATAGGGAATAAAGATGACACTGGAATGTTGAGTGTTTTTTATACAGAAGGAGAAAAAACACCACTTTGGCAATGGAAGGCTTTTCACTCATGGCAAAAGCATGTTACAGTATTTCTCTATTCTTGGTACTAGTAAAGGAGGTGTGACCATTCCGAATTAAAAAAATAATCATGCCAGATACCTATACTGATATGGACTAGGTAATGTGTTAGGAATGAAAGGATGCCACAAAGTTTGAAATAAAATGAAAACTATGAACCTACAGGGGGCTGAATTCAAAGACACCCCTGAAAATCAAAGTAAAGAAATCATGTGGCGGGCTATTCCGAAATTTCATTGAAGCAACTCAAAATGGTAGTCAGTAATTTGTATGGCTCCCATGTGCTTGTAGTGCTTGTATGAATGCCTGACAATGCCGGGGCATGCTCCTAATGAGACAGCAGATGGTGTCCTAAGGTATCTCCTCTCAGATCTGGACCAGGGCATCACTGAGCTTCTGGACAGACTAAGGTGCAGCCTGGCTACGTTGGATGGGCTGAAACATAATGTCCCAGAGGTGTTCTATTGGATTTAGGTCAGGAGAGAATGGGGGTTAGGCAGTGGTATCAATTTCATCATCCTATAAGAAAAGCCTTCATACAAGGCCGGGCATTGTAGTGCATCTGGAGGAATCCAGGACCCACTGCACCAGCATAGGGTCTGACAGTAGGTCCAAGGATTTCATAAAAATACCTAATAGCAGCCAGGGTGCCCTTTTCTAGCCTGTAGAGGTCTGTGCAAAGACCTTCTATGACTCTGTCCAGCTCTCCTAGAGTAACTGTCCATCTCCTGGAATCTCATCCATGCTTCTAAAACTGTGCTGGGAAACATGGCAAACCTTCTGGCAATGGCACGTAGTGATGTGGCAACCTGGAGGACTGCTTGTGCAACCTTTACTAGGATCCATATATCATCTCATGCTACCAGTGGTGACACTGACCCAAGTCAAATGCAAAACTAGTGAAAAACAGTCACAAAATACGAGGAGGGAAAACATTTCAGTGGCCTCCATCTGTAAACCCATTTCTGTTTTGGAGGTCATCTCACTGCCCCTCTAGAGCACTTGTTAATTTCAATAACACCAAAGCAGCTCAGACTGATTAAAAAACCCCTCTGCTACTTAAATGACCATATTAATATCCCAGAAGTTTAATTGGCTTGAAGCTATACTCTGATAATAAAGTGTTACTTTAATTTGTTTGGGCAGTGTATATACACCTGGTCATAAGTACGGTATGTGCTTTTTGAGCATCGCAGTCCACATGTAGTCCGAATTTTCAATTATATTTCCCTCCATTTTTCTGGGAAGATGTTCCACTAGATTTTGGACTGTGTTTATGTGTTCATCAGCCAAAAGGGTGTGAGCAAAGTAAGGTACTGATGTAGGTGAGGTGAGGAGGCCTCGGGTGCAGTCAGTGTTTCAATTCTTTCCAAAAATGTTCAGTAGGGTTGAGGTCAGAGTTCTATAGCAGGTCTCTCAAGATCTTTCTCACCAAACCATGTAAACCAGTCACTAGGCACTGTTTTCCAAGTTCAAGATCAACACAAATTGTTATTATATCGCATCAAAAGACATTAACATTTACATTTGTGGCATTTAGCAGACATCCTATACAATTGTGTGCCTCCAGCTTTGGGGTAGAAGAAAAGAATTTCATATGGCAGGAAAGGTCAGGTGTCCCAGTACTTTTGTCCATAGAGTATAAATTCAGAATAACATTGTATAGTCCATTTTAATTTAATTAGACCACTTGATTGCACAATTGCTCATTGTTAAGGAAATGCTGAGACAGGCATTATTTCACTTTGGAAGGAGTGCTACACACCTTTAATATGTACCTAAATAGAATGCCATTCTTACTGACCTGTAACTGGACAGTCCAAAGTGAGATTGACACCAATAGGAGTTCTTATTTTGCCTCCTACTACCACTTTCAGATTGTCACTGTGCAGCTCGGATATGTTTTTCCACGAAGCCATGATAGTGGGGTGTTCTGTGCAAAGAAAAGAAAGATGTCAGACAATTACAGCAAAAACATAGATTGTATGAATTTGTATAGAGTGTGTGTAAATATATTTTAACTCACCAGCCAATAACACCTGCGTTGTTTCAGAATCAGATCCCAACTCATTGTTTGCTGTGCACCTGTAGATTCCAACGTCTTTGGCTCCAGGGCTAGCGATATGCAGTCCTCCAGCACTACCCCCCCCCCCCCCCCCAAAAAAAAAAAAACCCCAGAGAGTAAAGAAAAGACACAAAATCAGCCGTAGAATTCGACCAACTGAATTACTGCATGTGATTTCCACATCCTCACATGCCATATTAAAGGATTAGATCCACGATCGCTAAAGCCACATTGACATGTGGTTAGGTCAACATAGAAGCAAGCCTCATGTTCTTGTGATGAAACCAGAGCATCCCTGTGCATCATTTTTTTAAATAATGAAAACACACACTGTGATCTATCCTCATCAAATGTTGCACAGCTGGACATGTCAGAGGAATAGAGTGCTAAAATATTTCATTTCCTCCATGATCATACCATTCCCCCACACCTACTCTGTTTTCCTTTCCTCGTTTTATCCAATCGTCCCTGAGCATTTAGGATTCTGCACACACCAGAGGTGTTTATAGATTTGAGAAGAGTGGCCATTTTAACATGGTGCTACTGGCGTTTCTGAATATGTATATGTGCTTCAGTATTAATCACTGCTCAAGGGTAGTTTCAGCAGTTAAAATGAGAAAGTATTCTAAATCTAATATTCTAAATGCATATTGTCTTGCCAGGAGCAAGAATAAATTGAAAAGCCCTTTATTCTTTACAACCGCTTGGCAGCAGTGTTGAATAACTAAACTTGTAGCTTGTTGTATTAAGTCAACGGTAAAGCATCAAGTAGCCTATATGCATGTTTGATAAATTGCTAATACGAGTAAATCTATGCAGCAAAACTTGCCCTACATTTAGTTACTAAGGTAAGCTAGCAAACTTGTCTTCAGGAATTTGATACATTTACATCTTAATGTATGGCATTTGGCAGAGCCCTTATCAAGTGTGACTTACAGTAATCTCATTCATTCACCTAAGCAGCTATGGGGTTATGGGCTTTGCTCAGAGGCCCAGGAGTGGCAGTTTAGTGTAGCTTGGAACTCATGACCTTCAGATCTAAAGTCCACTACCTAAAGAACTAAGCTACACCTCCCCATATACAGTATACATGTATAATATAGCATTTGATATTATGGTTAATTAGGTTGTATTGTCTCAAAAACAAAAATGCCTATTATAGTCCATTATAGTCAAATAAGCAAACTGAAACCATTAAAACACAAAAAGTGTTAAATGGGATTTCATTAATTCATTTAATGTCAGTAATCACTTCATCCTAGTCAAGGTCGAGCCAATCCAAATGGCACTGCACTAAAGAGGGAGAATTCACTCCGAATGGGATAAAACTATTGAAAGGCACCACACACACACACACACACACACACACACACACACACACACACACACACACACACACACACACACACACACACACACTCGCTCTCTCTCTACCCCAACCATAAAATAACAGGTCATACTGCCCTCCTGTCCTGAGGACCAATGAATTGCCAGTGAAAATTCAAGATGACGCTGTTAGAAGGATAAAAGCTGGTGAAGGTTATAAAAAGATCAGCAGTGCTTTTAAGCTTTTACTAAGGACTGTGAAATTCATTATAACTTATTTCCATTATATTAAGTGGAAAAAATATAGTACAACCCAGACAGATCAGACTGTCCTTTCAAATTGAGCACATGGGCAAGAAAAACACTAAAGGAGTTACAGTATGGAGTTCACCTGCTAACAATATCACAAATTCTTTACAGATCTGACTGCTATGGGAGAGTGGCCAGACGGAGATGATTTTTGACTTAAAGGCAACACCTGACATTCGGTAGAAGACCTGTGATAATATTTGAGAAGCAAAGCGTTCATTCGCCATGAACAAAAAATAACTCAACATTCAATTAACACCATTAATGATGGTGGTGGTTGCATCATGCACTGGGGTTGGATGTTCACAGAACACAGAAATCGGAATAACTTAAATAAAAAAAAAAGACCTAATTCTTGAGAAACCTGTTGTGTTTCTAGTGTAAAAATGTACACCTTTACACTAACTCAGGGAAAATACGAGACAATGTTCTCTATCTAATTTGCAAGAAGAAACTTTATGATGGATTAGAAGCAAATGGCAAAATCGAAAAGTGTGCAATAATTGAGATATATAAAGACTGTCAGTTGACAGCGTGCGCACTTCCGATAATCCCACTTCTGCTACCGGCGGAAGATGGCCTTCACCGGCATAGCAGCCATCTTCCCAGTGTATAAATAGACGCCAGCTCCTTTTATCCCTCGACAGATTGTCTCTTCGGCTTTGTGTTTGTTCTGTGATCTTTCTGCCGTTTTTTCCATTTGGAATATTCTTACTTTTATTTTGGATCTCTTGTTTTTTTCGGACTAGCATTTATCCGGATTCGGCCGGCCGTTTTTGTTTTTCTTTTGCCGGTTCTTGGACGTTTGTTTTTTTAGACAGCTTTTTGTCTTCTCTGCCCTGTGTCCCCAGGTTTGAGGTTTAGTTTTTGCCATTTTCCTGCTCTGTCTTTTGGTGCTCTCATTTAACTTTTGACCCTGTTGGGTATCTGGTCATGCCATTTGGCCTCACCAATGCGCCAATGGTTTTCCAGGCTCTCATTAATGACGTGCTGCCAGATATTTTGAACCATCACGTTTTTGTATATCTGGACGACATCTTGGTGTTCTCCCGATCTATGAATGAGCATGTCGGCCACGTTCGTTTGGTACTCCAGCGCCTTCTCCAGAATGGCCTGTACGCCAAAGCGGAGAAGTGTGAGTTCCATGTCCCTAGCACCTCTTTTCTGGGGTTCATTCTTGCAGCGGGGAGCATAGGAATGGATTCAGCTAGTATCCGAGCCATCAAGGAATGGCCCACACCTCCTCTAGGAATCAACTACAGAGGTTGGCCAGAGGTTCGCCAACGTTTATTCGCGGTTTATTTGAGGTTATAGTTCGGTTGCTGCCCCTCTACACCAATTGACCTCCTCCCGCCGATCTTTTTTGTGGCCTCCTGAGGCAAAGCAAGCTTTCATCAGACTCAAAGACCTCTTCTCCTCTGCCCCAGTCTTGGTTTCCCCAATCCCTCTCACCAGTTCATCGTGTAAGTCGATGCCTCCCACCTAGGGGTAGGCACCGTACTGTCCCAGAGGGGCACTACTGATAGTAAGTTACACCCTTGCACCTTCTTCTCACGCCCTTTTAACCAAGTGAAACGTAATTACCCCATTGGAGAGTGGGAGCTCCTGGCCATCAAGCTTGCCAAACACCTCAACCCTCACTAGGCTCACTGGGGACTTTTTTTCGGCAGGTTTAATTTCTCCCTCTCCTACCGCCTGGGATCTAAGAACGGTAAGCCTGGCGCTCTTTCCAGGTTACACTCCCCTGTGGAGGAAGGAGACCCCACCTCCAAATCCATTCTTCTTCCTTCCGTTACCGTGCGTGCCCTGGACCAAGACCTCAAGGCTAGGGTTAAACTTGCCACTGTGGATCAGCCGGTTCCTGAGGGTTGCCCTGCTAAGAGACTTTTTGTTCCCGAGCAGCTGCGGTCCCAAGTCCTGCAATGGTTTCATCTCTGTTTTGCCATCCCTGGGTTCCCCGTACTCTGTCCCTCCTCCAGCAGTGTGGCCCACTGTCCAGAGAAATGTTCGTGAATTTGTAGCCACCTGTCCTACCTGCACGCAGCACAAAAACCCCAAGGGCCGCTCGGCCCACTCCCTGTGCCTAAATGCCCCCGGTCTCACATTGCCCTAGATTTCATTACCGGACTCCCTCCCTTTGCCGGATGCACCATCTTTCTTACCGTGGTGGACCGGTTCTACAAAATGGTAATTCCCCTAGCCAAACTGCCTTTGTTCACAGCCAACTTTTGGAAGGAGTTCTTTCGCCTTCTAGGGGTCTCGATCAGCCTCTCCTCTGGGTTCCACCCGCAAACCAATAGCCAGACTGAAAGGCTTAATCAGGAGCTAGAGACCGGACTCTGTATCCATTGTGCTCAAGATGCCTCCTCATGGTCCTCCAAGTTGTTGTGGGTAGAGTACGCCCATAACTTGCTTCCACCACTGGACTATTGCCTTTTCCAGTTTATGGTTACCAACCCCCTCTATTTTCAACCCAGGAGGCTGAGGCATCTGTCCGTTCTAGGAGTAGGCTCAGTTCCAACGCTGCTGACACAGTTGGAGGAGGGGCCGCACAGCTCTTCTTAGAGCTTCCCAGAGCTATGCTCGCTGGGCCAACTGGAGGCACCGTCCTGCACCCCATTACCGGATTGGTCAAAAGGCATGGCTTTCCACTTGGGACCTTCCACTCAAGACTGTGTGTCGTAAGCTCGCCCCATGATTTCTGGGACCCTTCCCCATCTCCAAGGTCATTTACCCGGTTGCTGTGCCCCTCAAACTACCCAATGCCCTTCGGATCCACCCTAAATTCCATGTTTCTCGCCTCAGACCTGTCCAAGCATGTTCCTTGGTTCGATTATTAAACCTATGGGTAAATAATAGATTTTTTTTACTAGATACTCAAATTAAGCAAATTTCCTTTTTTCCTGTAGCCATTCATTTCACAAGCAGGAAAAAAAATCATACAATTTGATTTTGCATTTATAGAAACAGCTAATTTAATGTGTGCATAATGCCTTAAATAATATTTTTATAAACCCCAAGGAATTTGGTTACAATGACTAAGTAAAACTCTACTTTTATAAAAAGGTTTGCTTCAGTCTCATCTAAAAATGTTACAGCTCAAAATTGGCCCTGTTTCTGTCTGCCATTTTGTTTACACAAGCTGTCCACACTTTGTCTGCATGGCTATGTAGGATCTGCACTGATATCTGTAAGCTTCTTTTGGCTCAAAGATGAAAAGCCGGCACAAATGCCACACGAATTCTTGGAGGTTTCTATTTCAGTAGTTTTGCCGAGTCCCTGGAGACGAGAGTGTGGGGAGAACAGACATTGAAAATGTGGCTTACAGCAGAGAAAATGTAGAGAGTAGGGAGAGCAATAAAGAAATAATTAAGTGCCTGGTAAAAAGCTTCATTCCAGGTCCCTGAGACAAAATTTGCTTTATACAGACACATGGTCCATGGTGTGAAGGAAGCTGTCTTAAACTTGAAGAAAGCTTTGAAGATCTTACTTGTGATATTCACAATACTACTTCCTCATACAATACCACAACTCCTCTCTCCACCCTGTTGTATGCTTTCTTTAAATCCACAAACACACAATGCAACTCCTTCTGACCTTCTCTATACTTCTTCATCAACATTCTCAAAGCAAATAATGCGTCTGTGGTGCTCTTCCTCGGCATGAAACCATACTGTTGCTCACAGATGGTCACCTCTTCTCTCAGCCTGGCTTCCACTACTCTTTCCCATAACTTCATGGTGTCACTGATCAACTTAATTCCCCTGTAGTTACTGCAGGTCTGCACATCTCTCTTATTCTTAAAAAACCGTACCAGCACACTCCTTCTCCATTCCTCACACATCCTCTCACCTTCCAAAATTTTGTTAAACAATCTGGTTAAAAACTCCACTGCCATCTCTCCTAAACATCTCCATGCTTCTACTGGTATGTCATCTGGTCCAACCGACTTTTCATTTTTCATCCTCTTAATAGCTGCTCTCACTTCCTCCTTACTAATCCTATCCACTTCCTGATTCACCATCTCCACACCATCCATCTTGGATCTACTCAGTAAATGGTGAAAATCCTGAAAGCTGAAAGGCCGATGTATGATGTGAGACCAATGGGTTTTATACAAACGTTTTTTTTTTTTTTTTTTGTATGAGCAACAAGGCATTGACATTTAAGTTTTTCAAGATGTCGAGCTCTCGGCGACCCTTCGTTAGCAAAGCTCTGGTCTGGCCATTTTTTTTTTTTTTTTACACACATCCTACACAAAGGTCATTTGGAATCAGAAAATGTAACAGACATAAGCTACTGCAAGGAACTCAAGCAGCTTCAAAGTAACAAAAATGTAAGTTAAACATTAAATGTTTTATTAACTTTAGTTTCTCTCTCACAACATTATAAAATGTATATTAAATGTGTTTTTATATAATCATTATTCCATTGTTTGACTTTTTTAGTTGAATGGGTCTAATCAGAACTCTGTAAATAATGCCAACTTGGATCTTCTGTTTAAAAATCGAAAGAATGCTTACTACTGAAGTATTTGGACAATCTTTTAACACATGGTCTGTTAAATGGGAGTAAAAGTGTTGAGATCCTCTTGTTATAGGGGAGCAGTGTATATAATAATTTGAAGGAGCAGAACAGAGCCTGATTTTGTTTGACTGTGGGGTTTTTTACCACTGTATTTCCGATTAGCTCATCCCAGAGTTAACAGCAATGAAGGCAAGCCCCTGTTGTCCTTGTTGAGGCAGAACACAGCCAAACTACCAGGTTAAGTACATTCATAACACTATGAACATTATGAATTATAATTCATCATATTTAGTTGGCCCAAACTGTCTATTGCTCCAAATTTTTTAGATCTTTGACTGGCAGGAAGGCAAAAATGTGGCAATTAGTTCCATGTGCAAATCCTAACTGACAACACAGATAAAATGAAAAGAGATTTCCGTAATCATAAGAGAGATCATTATTCATCATCATGCTAATCCGTAATGACAGCGTAATATACGAAGAAAAACTCAAGAGGCTCCGTGGGTGGGCATGCGGTCATGTCTTATATGCTCTGTTACACAAAATGAAGTATTGCACCAGAAGATCGAATTGTTTTGATTTATGTTGTAATGGTCAGATATATGAAGTTGATAAGGCTAAAAATTGCACCTGAATTTTGTTCAAGTCATTTTGAATGTTATGCTTCGTGGAAGATAAGGCAGTCAAAAAACCACTGGGGTAATGTAGTGTGACTGGAGAATAGCAAGATATCCTAATGCTATCCCTTTTTCTTTAAGAACATATCTAGTTTAAATATTGCTCTAAAAAGATGGAATGTACTAAGAGTCACTCCGCTGGCATGAGAAAACATTGGGGTCTATGGGGAGTTTAGTTTATTCTGGCTGAGATGTCAAACCAGGCTGTTTAACCAGACTGTTACAGAGTGATGCAACATAGATGAAGAGTAGAAACAGGACTAGAGGAGGAAAACGATAGAAAAGAGTTTTGACTGCCAATTAAAGGTTGTGGTCAAAATAATCTCTGTAGGCCAGAGGTAACAATGCAATCAAAAAAAGTTGAATTAATTTGCGATACAGCTGAGGTTACTTCATTTCTAACAGTGCTTTCTGATAGTACATGCTACAAAATGTTGGTGGATATTTCCAGACACAAAAAAAGTAAAGCTCAGATTCAGTGAAACAACAAATATTGGAAATTTACACATTGTTCATACATGGGAAGTCTACAGGATAAGCCATTAAAATATGATGTAACACCATGTCTTATAATGAAAATGCCATAAATAACAAAAACAAAATAATGGCATATTTAGTGTGGCTAAATAATTTTCTTCTAGACTGCTGAGCTGTCTCGATGAGAAATGCAGACATCTATTTGCACAGTCCTTTCTTGTCTTGGAAGAAAGGCATACAATGTTTAGCGACAGTCTGGGGCGAGCTAAAGGCACAAAACTGAATTACTAAGTCAATGTTTTCAGTACATTCAGATTGGTTACTCTTATTGCACCAATCTATTAATAGAATGCTATTAATTAGTCAAACACTGATTGATATCTATTAAAATGATCATGAACCCAAAACTTTAATTTACTTTAATAACTACTTAAAATAAATTGCACAAATAAGGCCTTCCAGCATTTATTAATCTCTAAATGTTCTTCTTGCTGTCAAAGTGATGCTGAACTGTATGTTGGGCAAGTTTTAAACAAAGCGTGCTCTCTACCCTGATTGGTGGCTTGCTATGTGCTTGACCAGTTACGTTTTTATCTACTCACGAATAAAAAGGAACGACTGATTTAGCAAAATGAAGTTGAGTAAAAATGATGTTTTACTTTGAAATGTAGCGAAGTTAAAGTAAAATTCTCCCCAAATGGAAATACTTCAGTAAAGTACAGGAAGCTACTTAAGCATAGTAACGAATTACATTTACTTTGTTACTGTCCACCTCCCCCACTTATTGTTTTAAATATGAATGAATGCTTGGAAATATATGCATGCATAAATAAGTTTAAATAGCGTATTCAGTGTATACAGTGTAGGATTAGCAAATTCTAAAGATTATCAGTTCAACAAAATCACATAATCGAAACTTGAGAAGTATGCTAACCTGGCCTGCAGCAGTTGTCCATCTTTGGTCCAGGTTACAGTAGGTATTGGAATACCCCGAGCTGAACAGAGTACTGTCAGACTTCGAGTGGCATTGGTTATGTAGGCAGTCTTACCCACATTGATACTAAGGTCTCTCTGAAAGCTCATTGTGGACCCGTGTGGGCTATGACGAATGATAACCGCTCTGCTCTTCACACTTTTCCTTCCAGAGCGTTCAGAAGAGTTAGGTGCTCTGTCTAGATTTTTGCTTTCCACTTGGATTGTCTCGTTGTCTGTTGCACCCTGGGATGCTGCTATCTCCTCCATCAGCTTGCCAATAAGCTGAGAGGCAAGGTCATCTGTCATATCTCCACTTTCTGCAAGCTGGCTGATGTTTCTGATAAGTTCCTCAAACTCAACTGGCTCCAGAGTGAAAGCTCCTGAGGCTGCTGAAATCACAGAGTCACTAGTAGAAGTAGATGCTAAAAGATAGTTGCCTAAGTCCATGGAATCCCCTGGCTCCTTAGTTTGGTCTTCGTCCAGATATAAGTCATTCTTTTGTAGCCAGCTTTGCCCATGTTTCTGGACCTTCTTAGCCAGAGAAAACCCCTCCTGCTCCTGTTTCTGGCACTTGGAATTAACAAAACCTTTTTCTTTGTTAGAGAAAATTCTGGAGCTGCTGATTTTCTGCTTTACCAATTTCTTACCCTCGGGATGTTCCAGCAGTCTGTTATTATGGCCTATCAGTTTCAGGATAAAGATGTCTGAATCCTGGCCAGCCCAGCACCGATACTGCCCAATGTCTCCAACTTCCAGGCTGTAAATCCTTAAGGCTCCAGATTTTGTGGTGGTTAGATGTTTGGATCTTTGAAGCTCTGCACCATCTTTCTCCCAGCGAATCTGGGCTTTGGGAAAGTAGCGTACCGGACACTTGATAATGACTGATGTCTTCGGGATAAGATAAGCACGTCCACCAATTGTAAAGCTAAGGCGTTTCTCTTGTTTTGTCTGGATGTAGATGCGTTTGAGACCCAGGACTTGAGGACAATGTTTCTTGGAGTACTTGTGCTCTATAAAAAAAAACACACAAAGGGTCAGGGCATTCCAGAAGGTTGAGGACTCCAAAGATTGTAAAACAAAGTCAAAGAATCATATGTTGCACAGTTGAGCTGTATTGGTGGTTAGATCATTTATTGAATTTATAAATGTGCTTATCCAGAGCGACTTTCGATTACCTCATTTATACATGTAAGTAGTTAAGGGTTAAGGGTCTAGCTCAAGGACTCAGCAATGGTAGCTTGGTGGTGCTGGGGTTTGACATTAACACCTTCCACTCAGAAGTTTGTTAAATACATAAGTACTTTTAATACAGTACATTAAATACATCCATTCCTACATAGGCCAGCACTATGCAGCTATTATATTATGCTAATAGGCAAATCGAATGGTGCATGCTAATTTGAATCAGATGGATAAAACAGTGAATGTGGCTCCAGCACTAAGTCCATGGCTAAGAGAAACACGTTATCTCATGCCTGCAACTTGTGGTAGTGAAGTTGAGGCATATTTTCCTTGCTGATGAAGGCTGACAGCCAACAGACACAACATTACAACTATGTAAAATGGTGTTATAAATTCACAGCCAAAACGAGCAAATTGCCTACGCATCTGGCCAACAAGCATCCTGACCTCTACAAAGATTCAGTTCGGCAGATATATCACGGGGAGCTAAAAATTCTTTATTGAGAGTTTACCAGTTTTTTACTTTAAGGATATAAAGCTTTTCCTGTATAACGATTAGTGAAGCTCATAAACCTCAACTCAAACCTCAACAGAATTGACATCACAAATTATGAATCTTTTTATGTCACCTGATTTTATACTAGCTTGATAAAATACCGATGCTGAAAACAGAGACAGGTATTAAACACAAGGGACACTAAAACCTCAAATTATATATATATATATAAAATTTTTTTTAGGAAATTCTTATGATGGAAAAAAGGGACAAAAAACATTAGGAGGAAGAGTAGAGTCTCACTGTTGCAGGGACTCATTCGGCAACTCCTAATTAGAGGTGGAGGTTGAAGGCCAATACACACAGATCTGTCCAGAGTGACCAGCTGACCAGACGCAGTCTGCCTTCTACACACAGGCTCCCTGCGCTGGATTCCCTTTCCACATGTCACAGAGCACTGAAAATACACAAAAAAAAAAAAAAAAAACTTTTTATAAACACAATCATAAATAAATGAAACATGGCTGGATTTCACACATAATACACTTCCAGTACCAAGCACTGGAGACCTTCAATCACCAATAAATTCAGCTCAACAAACACACACAAGCACCTTGGACCACTCTCCTCCTACTAGGTGAGGTTTTAGGCACTGTGTGCTAACACACGGTTGGTGTGTATCAGGTTTATCTCCTTCACACTCTTCATCTTGCAGGTGCCGATAAGTTCCTGTGGCCAAACGTTGCCTGCAGTAAACCTTACGCCATTGTGTTCCACTACCACATGAAGTAGAGCACTGAAATGCACAAAAACACACAGTGTTGTTACAATAAATACTATGGGTATAATGATTGTGTGTGTGTGTGTGTGTGTGTGTGTGTGTGTGTGTGTGTGTGTGTGTGTGTGTGTGTGTGTGTGTGTGTGTGTTAAGTCACCTCTTGCCACTCGTCAGTCTCCCAGTTGGGGACACACTGAACTTGATTGCAGGTCTGAACTTCTGCAGGGCGGGGTTCTTGGCATTCTGAGTTTGACACTGGCTCACTCTGATTGGCTCCTACAGACCTCACACACCACACACTGCGCGTCTGCAACCCGCTGCCGCATGGCACTGAGCATGTATTCCACATGCTCGCCTCCCATCTAAGATAAATACACACTTGCAGGTCAGTATCAATGATGGCCACATATACCCACATACCCATACACACAAAAACACACACACACACAACACTTGTCTTTGGAGTGTATGAAGCAAGTGGAGAAGAACAGTGTTAAATGTGAAACATACACATACATTTTTTTTTTTTCAAATGAAAAGATTGGTTTGACAGACTGTTGATGAAGCCATGTTACACTGCAGATGATAGAATCAACTGTTTATTTTCTTAGAGATAACATTCGCTCATCATTTCCCTACAGAAACATACACACACAAGAAAGTGCTTTAGCTTTCTATACACTCCTACTAATTACTGCTTAGTAACAAAATACAGATGAACAGATATGTACCATAAGTACCTGTCAGTCCCAGAGAAAAAGGGTGTGACCTCAGTACTTGTCAGTCCCAGGGAAAGAGGTGTGTCCTCAGTACTTGTCAGTCCCAGGGAAGGAGGTGTCTTCAGTACCTGTCAGTCCTAGGGAAAGTGGTGAGTCCTAAATACTTGTCAGTCCCAGGCAAAGTTGTGTGTCCTCAGTACTTGTGAGTACTAGTGAAAGAGATGTGTCCTTAGTACCTGTCAGTCCCTGGGAAGGAGGTGTGTTCTCAGTACCTGTCAGTCAAAGGGAAGGGAGTATGTTCTCAGTACCAGAGAAAAAGGTTCTCCTCACTACCTATCAGTCCCAGAGAAAGAGGTTCTCCAAATTACCTGTCAGTTCCAAGGAAAGTGGTGTGTCATTTATACTTGTCAGTCACAGGGAAGGAAGTGTCTAATGAACATTTCAGTCCAAGAAAATGAGGCATGTTTCTTTGCCTGTCAGTCCCAAGAAAGGAGGCGTTTCAGCTTTAACTGACTGCCCTAATGAAAACAGTGTGTCCTCCGTACCCATCACACTAAGAAAACAGAGAACAATGCAGAACTGATCAGTCCCAGGAAAGAAGTGCCAGGGAAGTAGATATGTTCACATTACCTGTCAGTGACAGGAAAGGAAGTGTGGCTCAGTCCCTCTTATTTCTAGTGAAGGAGGCCCCAATTAGTCCTGGTAAAATCCCTAATCCCTAATATTTTGTCTATTAAAACGAAACTGTTTGTATGATACTCAATCACATCCTTTGTGATTGCATAACTCAGAAGCAGAGACACACACGCTTGCAGTACGTTTCACAGGACTGTAAAAAATACACCTTGAAAGATTTTGAAAAGTCTTAATTACAGTGGAATTTATGCATTTAAATATTCCACATAAACCAGGATTCCAAAATTACAATTACAACCTGATAGAGACTCAATAAGTACAGTTGATCCTATCTAACTGCTTTTAGACATGAACACATACAAAAAACTCCACTATATACAGAAAGAGGCCAGAATCCAAGTACAATTACAATTAAATCTGATGTCACTGTAATACATATTCATCACACTAACACAAAACAAGCGATGACCGCTTTGAACCTAACTATCCCAAAATCGCTGTTGGATTCAGTATCAAAGATAATGAGAGCTTTAAAACATGAGGTAATGATGAGACTTTATCTGAAATGCTTAAACGTATGATGCATTCTCTGGCGCTCATAAAATACTCTTAAAAAAAATGAAATAAAAAATTAATTCATTCATTCATTTTCTCCCGCTTATCCGTAATTCGGGTCGCGGGGGCAGCAGTCTAAGCAGGCCCCCGCCTTCGACTGCTGCCCAATCCTCACAGCACCGTCCCTTACGGTCCCTCCTGCAGGTGGTGAGCCCACGGGAAGGCGGCCCCACGTCACAGACCTTGATATTTCCCTCGTAAGGGACCCCCGGAGCATAGAGGGTTAAGGGCCTTGCTCAAGGGCCCAAGAGTGGCAGCTTGGCGATACCGAAAAAAAAAAATTATATATATATATATATATATATATATATATATATATATATATATATATATATATATATATATATATATATACACACACAGTGGAACCCACTTATCTCGACCTCGGTTAACTCGGCCAACCCTATTAGGTTGACGTTTTTTAAGTGGAACCGCCAAATTCTCGCTTTGTCTTAGCATTTTTTAATCGGTTATGCCGATTTTTTTATGTCGCCGAACCCTAATATCTCAAGCACAAGGGGGGGCAAATTTGCCACTTAACGTCGGTTATGTCAGGAATCCCCCTGCCATGCCCCCTTCGGCGGCGGCATTCCCCGAAGCACCCTGCTTCTTCTCCCGTGCGGGCGAGCTCCTCGCAGTCATGCTGATCACACACACCTGACTCTTATTCACTCACTCATCCCATCTCCTATTTAAGCCCCTCACCTCCACACACTCGCGGTCCGTTATTGTTTGTGCATGATCGTATGTGTTGGTTCATGGCGGTCTGTGTAAGCGCGTATACGTGTCCCGCTACGTACCCTTTTTCTAGGACTCCACATTCTCTCAACAGCACCCCGGATAACCCCAATCCTGCTGTTTCCCATTTACACGCTGTCTGCACCACGTCTATCTGTTGCTGCCCAGCGCTGCGCTTTCCATAGCGCGGACCCGTGGATTCGCTACACGAACGGTCTCTGCTTTCACAGAACTTCGTGGACCGCGCTCCTGGAGCGCACCACTGGATATTACTGCTTCACCAAGTATTGGTGGATTATCTCCTGAGTATTCTCAATAAACTTTGTTTGCGTTTACTTCGGCTTCCGCCTCCTTATCCGCATTACAGGTTATCTCGATCCCCATGACCAAATCAATCAAATCGCGGCAACGAACACGTGCATGCACATTCTCATTTAATAACGCACATCATGTACATAAAGAAATTTCAAGCACGTTAATATATTGCCGCCATATTTTAGTTTATCTCGATCATCTGTTATCTCAACGCTTTTTGGCGCCCACTAGGCCGGCGACGTAACCTGGTTCCAATGTGTATATAAATCAACTTGAATACATGTTTTTGAAAGGTCAGCTGGTTGACACTGCTAGGAAATTTTTTTTTTTTTGATGATCTGTTAAAGTCTAATTTGGATGTTGGTTCTGAACATGGCACAGGCCTACATTTAAAACCTTTCTCTTTAGCGAATAAATTAACTGTTACATTATACTGCTATATTTCCAGTACACACAAATGGTACCAGGACGCTTTTTACATTTACGGCATTTGGCAGACACCCTTATTTCGAGCAACTTACAGTACAACTGAGCAGGGGAGGGTTTTAGGGCCTTGCTCAAGAGCACAGCAATGGCAGCTTTGTGATGGTGGGATTTGAACTGTATACTGTATATACTGTATATATACTTTAACACCATGCAGTTCCATATGCACTGCTGATAATCCAAACCAACAAAACAATGACCTACAGCATCTGTCCAAGGGTAGCCAGCAATATTTAGAGAGCAAACATTCAGCTAAAGTGTTGTCTATCATGGAATGGCCTGCCCTGTCACCACACCAAAATCTTAAATTGTACTGCCCTGGCAATAACTGAATCGCAAGGTCAGAAAAACATATACAAATAGTGAAGAACATCTTTGGCAAGTTTCACAAAATGCATGGCACAATATTTCACCTGAATGCTTGGGGAAACAAAGTGTCAGAAGTTTGCAAAGCTGTTATTCATGCTAAGGGAGAATTTTTCAATAAAAAAAAAAAGACACCTTTCACATCTGTACATTTATATATTTATTTGTTCAAAGTAAAGTAGTAATCTAATCTGTTGCATATAAACAAAAGCAACATGCATGTGATTTTAATTTTATTTTAATAAATATATTACATGAGTATACATTTACAGTCACTTGTTTTTTGCTCATCTGATTCTATTAACAAAAGTTGTACCACCATTGAGCATATATTATTTGGTTTGTAGATTCTTGTGATATTTAGACGCATTTTTATTTTTGCTGGATTCAAAACAAAAAAAATAAAAAATATATATATATATATATATATATATATATATATATATATATATATATATATATATATATATATATCTCAATCTTCTTCTGGCTATAATGGCTTGCACAGTGTCAATACTTTCTTTCTTCTGCTTTAGTAAAAAGTTATTTAATTCTTATGTTTCACTTTTTATGCAGGAAAAACCCAGGACGGAGGTGGACTGTCTAATTAGAGTTAGTACACTTAGATAAGGGCCTGTAATGTAACACTGGGTTTGTGCCAAGACCAAATGCTACAGATATTTCCTGGAAGCAGCCTGCTAGAGACATTTCACGGATCAGGAGGAGGCCAGGGGACACTAAATATCTGAAAAGATAAATTAATGCCATTTCCGTCCTGGTTCTGTCACACTTTAGTCAACGTGAATATTCATCACTTTTATTCATTTATCCTATGCAACTGTGGCACTTGACACTACGTCAATCGCTAAAGCCATCAGTGTGTTGTTTCTTTGTTTAATGGACCACATAGGCACCAGTTGTTTATTGCTTGCTTTGGAATTTGTATCAGAAAAACAATTTCCCAAGGTGGGCATGAGATCATTTTTACATTTTTTGTTCTGAATATAGCCATGGAGAACTAAGATGCGGAGAGAAAAAACATTGGAAGCCTATTGGAACCACATGTTTCCTGGGTATGTTACTAATTACATCCAATAATTCTATAGATTTGAGATTTGTGGTGGAAATGCAGACCTGGATTAGTCAATCCTACCTGCAGGTTTGGCTTCAGCTGTGTTTGTTTGCTGAATTTGCAACCTCCCCTTGTTCACCAGAATTATTGATACCTATCATGCATCCAAAGGTTCACTAAAAGTTCTACCATTTATTTCTTTTGGAATAAATATTTTTATACATGTTCCCATAGGACTCCACTGGCCTCATATGAGATGTTACAACCCATACTACAGTATGGCCTAGTTAAAGACAGTTTCCATTTTCCATAAGCTCGTTGTAAATAGAAAAGAGCCACAGTTGACAGTTCAAAAGCAGTAATTTCGCAACAGGGCATTCTTAATTAACAGACATCTGGGTGGTATGCATGAATAAGACGCTGTTTCAGCTGTGATCAATTGTTGTTTACATTGACGTAAATAACCATAAAACCATATTGATTTTTTTTTAGGAAATCCAGCCTAAAACTTTGTCAGGCTCTCATTACTCAGATCATCTGCGGTTGGTTTTGCCATGCAATGAGTGTGACACAAAGCAATGTGTAATTTTGCTTCTCAATCAGAGCCATAAAGATGTCCTGCCAATGATTCAGTAATGTAACTGAAGTTCTGTGATTGGCCCGACTGCAGTACAGAACGACCCAGATTATAATTCTCCATCAGCCATCTGATCCAGACATTCTGTCTCGCATCGTGTTTCCATCGAAAGGGTTATTTCTTTGCAAAATTCAAGCAAATAAAAAAAAAATATGGCAAAAGACAATGCAAGAACTACTGTTATGTGAAAATTCTGAAAAAGACAAAAAATGTGACATCACCAAAAGTACCAGCCAAAGCCTGGAACGCATTCAGTATATTCATTATGTCATCATTTATTCCATAAACTGTTTTCATCAGCTTTTATTGCATCATCCTTTTGTTCACATGCCTTTATACCTCAAATACGATTCGGAAGGTCTGATTTTCATATCCTGGCTTACATGTGCTTAAATTTGAAAATGACAACGGGTCAGGGGAACCCACACTTCAGGGCAATGGGGCCATGTTATCTCCTGGACTGGAGTAGTGTGTTTCAGCAGATGTTTAGCAGATGTGTGCTTGTTTTGGTTTTATTTATTTGGCTAATGCATTTGTGAGTATGTTTGCCATTAATAATCCAGTAGAAACATAAAACTACATAGTCTTTTACAGTGCGTAAGCTAGATTGTTGGGATCTGCACTATTAGTCACTGGAAATGTTATTACTTGTGGGATTGGAAAAAGTTTCAGAGTTTATTGGACATTTTGTACTTATAAAAACCTAAGTGATGAGTGGATGATGCAATCCAAAGAGAGCCAGGAAGTGTCTGGTTATACTGTTTGATGGATTTCATTAGTAAAAGTCATTAAATTCTTATCAGAAGTAAATAGATTTGTCACAATTTCTGCGATTGTTCTGAGAAGTTTTAGTTTTACTAAAAATTTCAGTCAATTTGTCCACTTCTGTATTCATAAAACAAAAGAAGAGTCAAGAAAAATTTAGATTTAGTTCTAGTTCATTTCCAGTCATTTTGATAAATTGTTAAAACAACCATAAGGAAACAGTAATAATGATCCAATACTGAAAGAAGTGCATGGACTATGTCTGATTAATTGTTTGGGTTTTTTTATGCAAAAATATAAAATAAAAACTGAATATACAATCTTTGTACAAGGTTTTTTGGGACACCTGATTTTTCCAGCCTTTTTTTTTTTTTCTCTTAAACTGATACTACAAAGAATTATATAGGGTCTCTTTGGATGTGGTAGCATTACATTTTCCCTTTACAAGGAGACCCAAACCTGTTCCAGCATGACAATGCCCCTGTGCACTATGTAAGCTTTGTGAAGATATGGTTTGCATGAGTTGGAGTATCTTTATTAGCCTGCTATAAAGCTCTGGTCTCAAACCTTTTGTACACCTTTGGGAGGAATTGAAACAATGACTGCACTAACTCTACATCAGTACCTGACTTTACTAGCGCGCTTGTGTCTTAAATGTGTACAAATCTCCACAAGCACACTTCAAAATCTATTGGAACATCTCCCCAGAAGGGTGGAGGTTATTATACCAGCAATTGGGAACTAAATGTGAAGTGGGATGTTCAAAAAAGCAAATACGAATCTTACATTCAGGTGTCCACAAACTTTTTTTACTGTTACAATGAAAAACATAGAACCTTCAGAAGATTTATAAACCAAGGAACACCTAAAAATTCTTGAGTGCACCCATGTTTGAAAACCAAGAGGTTCTGGAATCTCTGGTAAAGATTGAGTTTTATGGTGCCATTAATTCTGTTACTTTTTTAAAGTGCCACTGTTTTATCTGTAATTCACACTTGTAATGTCATTAAATTTATATTTAGGGGTTCCCTGGTGGTCTAGTGGTTAGGATGCGGTGCTCTCACCGCTGTGGCCTGGGTTCGATCCCCGGTCAGGCAACCAACCCCAGCCATTAGGGGTGTACAAGCCTTAGTGCCGGTCCCAAGCCTGGATAAATGGGTAGGGTTGCGTTAGGAAGGGCATCCAGCGTAAAAACGTGCCAAATCAAACATGCGGATGGTCCGCTGTGGCGACCCCTAATGGGAGAAGCCGAAAGCAAGTTTGAGAATGTCATTAAATTTATTATGATCACACGACTGTTACTGAAATTTAACAGGGTAAATTGGTTTAAAGGATGTAAGCATGATGATAATTGGTGTGTTGGATATTCCTCTGGTCAAACATTGTTAACTAAAGTTTCATACTGTATATACAGTACAGCCTCCTGCACCTCTCTTTCAAACTAATAGTCTTCTAGGACAGTCAGTTCTAGGACAGTTTAGTAAATGTTTTAGATGCAAATGAATTTCTGGTTGGACTAAACCGTGTACATATAACAATGTCTCACAGAAACACAAGCCACTTTAAAAATATTTGTCAGATGTACAATACAGCACAATGAAATTCTCCTTCAGATATCCCAGAAATGTTTGGACATTGGGGTCAGAGAGCAGAGTTAGCTATCATAAAGAACCCCTGGAGCACAGAGGGTAAAGGGCCTTGTTTAAGGGCCCAAGAGTGGCAGCTTGGTGATACTGGGCCTTGAACCACCAACCTTCCAATCAGTAGCCCAGAGGCTTAACCACTTCACTACCACTCTGTGCTTCTCCAGGGCGGTGTCTCTTGGGCATATGAAGACATTTACCTAAACTCTGCACAGTGGTGGACGAAGTACACAAGGCATGTACTTGAGTAAAGAAGAAATATACTAGGTAAAATATGACTTCAGTAAAACTTAAAGTGCTCCCTTTAAACTTTGACTTGTGTAAAAGTACAAAAACTATTTGCCTTCAAATGTATTAAGTATCCAAGTACTATGATTTATTATGGCTATAATGTCATATTATAATTTTTATCACAAGACTATTGTTTAATCAACTTAATTTTATTTTAAAAGACTAAGATACTCTTAGCACACAAATCTATTAATAGAATGACATTAATGAGTTAAACACTGATTGATATTTAATAAATTATCATGAGCCTCAAACCTTCTTTTCAACAACTTCCAAAAAATTGTGTAAATAATGCCACGGGTGATGATGCAAGTTCGAGGCAGGAGTTTCTTCCATCATTTATTTCTCCTAAAATCTTCTGCTTGATGTTGAACTGATGCTGAATTGTATGTTGGTGCTATAGATACCACCAACCGGCAATGGGGTTCTAGCTTGAATGACGCCCTGGGTGAACCACGCCATGGCCCAACGTCTCCTCATTGATTAGTTACAGTTTTAAAAAGCTCCTCTCTGCTTCAGCTAACGTCACTGGATGAGAAAGACATATTCCCAGAGCAGTCCACAAATCTGGATACATTTCTGATAGCTCAGTTTCATGTATAAATATCAACCTAAATGCATTTATTGCACAGTTAAATGCACATCATTGAGCACAATTTATCAAACTCTCAGAACCAAGAACCAAACAACTCCCTAGCTAATTGTAGCCATAAGATATATCCAACGTCTATATCCTTATTAGATATGTCTTTTAAATGAGCATTTTAAGCTGCACTGGAAATTCCCCTGTTCACCTGTTCAGTACAATCACAGAAAACCTTTATGACATCACCTCAATTAAAGGTAAACGAATCAATAGGTGTTATTTTAACTACAATCCAACTAAACTAGTTAGGTTGTAATTGTTTTGTTTCAAGCTACACACATTATGATAAACTACATACTCTAAATTATAATGTTATGCAGCTCAAATAAATATTATTGCTCTATGCATGAAAGCATAGCAGGCAACACAACATAACGTAACCTTTACTATCCTCATAACGAGATGAGTGATAGAGCTGCATACACACCTTTATCTTTTGCATGTTTCCCCCCTGCTTCTTTCCTCTTTTTCTGAATTGGGCTCCTGAGGGTTTAGAGGATTTTTTTGTCATCTATAATCTTTATTTGGATTCTGAGTGTATAAGTGAGGGAACTTCTCCAGGCGTTGGGTGCAAACTCTGAGTCCAGAACAGGTTTATTAACTGTGACATGATATAATAATTGATGCACCCGTGCAAATGAGCAGTAAAATAATAAAATAAAAAAATGTCGCCTATGCCTGAATCAGCCACTGCCAAACGGCAATCAAAATAAGTTTAAAACAGAGCGCGCACTTTACCCTGATTGCCAGTTACGTTTTCATCCACTCATAAATAAAAAGGTACGACTGATGTTGTGTAATGTTGTAAAAAGTAAGATATTCGACTTTGAAATTAAAGTTAAAGTAAAAGTTTCCCCAATCGAAAATACCTGAATAAAGTACAGGTACCTAAAAAAAATACTTAAGTACAGTAACGATTTACATTTACTTCAATACTGTCCACCACTGACTCAGCAAAGCTTATTAAACTCATCATAGAGGTAGAGAAATGTCTACAATTATACAATACAAGTCCAGTGGCATATGCTTACTCATTACTATTAGATAAGTGTACAGCTTTTGTGAGTGTTACCTGGAAGGGCAAGGCTGAGGGTTGCACATGCGCATGATGGTGTGGGGTCTGATTGACTCATCACAGAGTGTATCTTCCACCAGCTCCCGGCTCCCAGCCTTTACACAAAAAATAATAGCCATCTGTCTGCCTAAAAGACAAAGAGATATACCAACATTTTATGTTAAAATGTATTTTAGAATATAAAGATTTGAATGATAATTTGTTGTAAATGTAAAAGCAGGGAAAAAATAGCATAACATGACACCCTGTGGTGTAGGATTAGTCAGTAGAAAAAGAAAATATGAAAAGTATATCAGTAATTTTCTTTACTACTAAAAAATCCTTAGATAGCATCTTTCCCTGATTTAGCTCTTCACATATACTGAGATCTCATTTTACTCCCTGCACCACACACTTTTATCATGTTTTACCACCAAAATGATGTCCAGTAGTGGCCTTTTCTGGTGCTTACAAATTATCTATAGCAAAACATGATCTGTAGGCTTTAATCATATACCTACGATTACACTTTTATGGTGGATGCCAGTAAACTGCCAAAAATCTGCAAAGTGCTTGATCATCCATAACCATATGATTACATGCATCACATTTTTAGCATTATACTCAATACAATCATAACTATCATTAACTATCAATGTGGCATAATTAAAACAGGTCCTTGTACCCTGAGATCTACGTTGTTAAACAGCCAATAATGCAAGATTGTGGACACCTAAACATAAGATTGACAGTGAGGAAAATAAGTATTTGAACACCCTGCTATTCTGCAAGTTCTCCCACTTAGAAATCATGAAGGGGTCTGAAATTGTCATCGTAGGTGCATGTCCACTGTGAGAGACATAATCTAAAAAAAAAATCCAGAAATCACAATGTATGATTTTTTAACTATTTATTTGTATAATACAGCTGCAAATAAGTATTTGAACACCTGAGAAAGTCAATGTTAATATTTGGTACAGAAGCCTTTGTTTGCAATTACAGAGGTCAAACGTTTTCTGTAGTTTTTCACCAGGTTTGCACACACTGCAGGAGGGATTTTGGCCCACTCCTCCACACAGATTTTCTCTTGATCAGTCAGGTTTCTGGCCTGTCGCTGAGAAACATGGAGTTTGAGCTCCCTCCAAAGATTCTCTATTGGGTTTAGGTCTGGAGACTGGCTAGGCCATGCCAGAACCTTGATATGCTTCTTACAGAGCCACTCCTTGGTTATCCTGGCTGTGTGCTTCGGGTCATTGTCATGTTGGAAGACCCAGCCTCGACCCATCTTCAATGCTTTAACTGAGGGAAGGAGGTTGTTCCCCAAAATCTCGCAATACATGGCCCTGGTCATACTCTCCTTAATACAGTGCAGTCGCGCTGTCCCATGTGCAGAAAAACACCCCCAAAGCATGATGCTACCACCCCCATGCTTCACAGTAGGGATGGTGTTCTTGGGATGGTAGTCATCATTCTTCTTCCTCCAAACACGTTTAGTGGAATTTTTACCCAAAAGTTCTACTTTGGTCTCATCTGACCACATGATTTTCTCCCATGACTCCTCTGGATCATCCAAATGGTCATTGGCAAACTTAAGACGTGCCTGGACATGTGCTGGTTTAAGCAGGGGAACCTTCCGTGCCATGCATGAGTTCAAACCATGACATCTTAGTGTATTACCAACAGTAACCTTGGAAACGGTGGTCCCAGCTCTTTTCAGGTCATTGACCAGCTCCTCCTGTGTAGTTTTGGGCTGATTTCTCACCTTCCTTAGGATCATTGAGACCCCACGAGGTGAGATCTTGCATGGAGCCCCAGTCCGAGGAAGATTGACAGTCATGTTTAGCTTCTTCCATTTTCTAATGATTGCTCCAGCAGTGGACCTTTTTTCACCTAGCTGCTTGGCAATTTCCCCGTAGCCCTTTCCAGCCTTGTGGAGGTGTACAATTTTGTCTCTAGTGTCTTTGGACAGCTCTTTGATCTTGGCCATGTTAGTAGTTGGATTCTTACTGATTGTATGGGGTGGACAGGTGTCTTTATGCAGCTAACAACCTCAAACAGGTGCATCTAATTTAGGATAATAAATGTAGTGGAGGTGGACATTTTAAAGGCAGACTAACAGGTCTTTGAGGGTCAGAATTCTAGCTGAAAGACAGGTGTTCAAATACTTATTTGCAGCTGTATCATACAAATAAATAGTTTAAAAATCATATATTGGAATTACTGGATTTTTTTTTTAGATTATGTCTCTCACAGTGGACATGCACCTGCGATGACAATTTCAGACCCCTCCATGATTTCTAAGTGGGAGAACTTGCAAAATAGCAGGGTGTTCAAATACTTATTTTCCTCACTGTATATGGGCTTTTGGAACATCCACATTTAGTCTCCATTTGCTGTTATAAAAAACTTTTTTTAGGAAGATGTCCAACTTGATTTTGGAGTAAGTTTGTGGAGAGTTGTGCTCATTCACCCACAAGGGTATTAGTAAAATCAGATACTGATGTAGTCAGTGTCCCAGTTCTTCCCAAAGGTGTTGAGTGGGGCACCAGTGGGGTTGAGGTCAAAGCTGTATATTCAGGCCTCTCAACATCTTCCACAACAAACTGCAGTATGTAAACCAAATATTCACGGTGCTTCTTCATGTACAGGGATATTGTCATGCTGGAACAGGTCTGGGTCCTGCAGTTCAAATTAAGGGAAATTTTAATTCTACTGCCTACCAAAAAACATCTTGTAAAATTTTGTTCCTCCAACTTTGTGGGAACAATTTTGGGCACATAAGACTTAAAAACTCAGCTGTCCCAAGACCTTGTTCAAATAGTGTAAGTTAAATGCTTTACTTAATGCTCACATCAAAAGCCAAAATGAGGGGAAAAAATGTGATATCAGTGACTAACTATGACATAGTTGCTGGTACCAGAAGGTCTGGTTTCATTTTCTTCCCCAAATGATGAGGATTGTTTCTAAAGTTTACACAGGATGAAGCACAAACCCGTGTATAAACTCTTGTAAAGGCAATTTTAGAAAAATGTTTAATCCATGTATATTATAAATCGGATTTTTGACCTTTACCTATTCTTTGGATTGGCCTTTCTTTGGCCTTTGTGTGCGAAACATTTTACACACACTTCAAGACCATCATAATCTAAACCTGGGGTCACCAACCTTTTTAAAACTGAGAGCTACTTCTTGGGTACCGATTAATGTGAACGGCTACCAGTTTGATACACACAGTTTGATCTAAAATAACAAATTTGCTCAATTTACCTTTTATTATATGTTATTATTATTAATTAATGATATTCATCTATGTGGAGACACTGATCATGTTAATAATATCTCATAATAATTATCAACAATGATTTTACAAAGTAGGAAACAGCTATTTTTAGAAAAGGCCCGCGGGCTACTCATGTGGTCCTTGCGGGCTTCCTGGTGCCCGCGGGCACCATGTTGGTGACCCCTAATCCAAACCATTATTTCAGCAATATTATTTATTTAACTGCCATTACTCAAACAGCCTGTATCCTGAGCATGCTCACCTAAAGCACAGGAGACCGAGCATGGCGTAAAACCGCTGTACTCCCAAACATAGCGTTTTCTGGAGGATTTATTCTGATTTTCCTGTGGGTGCTGTGGAAGTTGTGGCAGTTTGGAGCAGGCATCGAGGGTGCAGGACCTTTGGTGTAGCGGTTTATCCTCACCACACTCCTCCTCTGGAAGATCCACCTCAGTCTGGGTGAAGGCTAGAAACACTTTACACTTCACAGTGCGCTTCTGTATACCCACGCCACAAGACACACTGCAAGGAGACCATGGGCCTGGGATGAAACTGACCACACAAAGAAAATGAAAAGAATTTGATGTATCTTAAATATCCACTGTAAACATGCAAAATCACCCAAATCATTAAATTGAATAGGACCAGCACAAAACATTTGGGTCCCTTCTCAGAAAAGCTGGCATGGGTTTGTGTGTTGTTGGGAAACCATCAGCAAATCTCAGTGCTGTGAAAAGACATTTACACAGATAAATTGGTAGGGAATAAGTGGCACAAATGCATGGAAAACCGATGGCCCAAAAAGTGGCCCATTTGTGTGAATACACTAGCAATATTGATGCAGCTGATGCACTCATACAAGCACCACACAATTTGGCAAACTACACCTAATAACAGCTGAACTACAGGTAATACCTGCATACCAACACACATGCTCCTTTATAGAAAATATTCTTCCTAGATGATTTGGATCCAATACAAATATATTCCTACATAGGGCATGAGTATTTACTAATACGTATTTACAAAAGCATGAAAACTAATGTAAATCGCATGCTGTGAACAAAAACCAATAAAACACATTTTTAATCAGTGTGTTAGACGGCTTTCCTCAACACTATTATCAAAATGCCATTTGAGAGATTGAAGTGCAGTTCTAATGATTTGTAGAATCTGTGTCAATGCATAATACAAGTTGTTCTGTCAGCAGTTGACACATTTGGAAGATGTTCCAATGGATGACATTTTTACTTTCTTTTCTTGATTTATAGATCAAGTATAACCTTCCTTTTTTCATTTGTCAATCATCCGTATATACAATATAAATAGTAGGAGGGATTGTTCATACTAATTGTACAGTAAATATAGTCATCTGGGATATTTTCTGTAATTAATCTTCACATCCAAGTGAAGGGTTGATATTCTTGATGCTTTTCTATCATTTCCATTGTCACCTTGCTTTTACATTGTTTGTATGACAGACTCAGTGAGCTGGATATGAATGATCATTAATTCAATTCACTAATTAACATGTGCTTGGCATCCGATCGCTTTACGACAGTGTTAAACAACTATTTTACTGTCCCACATCAAAGCACAAAATCCAAATGATATATAATGCAGTATTTGATGTTAAAATAAATAATAATATAAATGCAAAATACATAATGTGTATTTAATTCTGTCTATGTAGACCAAGCACTATACAGGCACAAGAGCTCAAATCGGCACAAACCACAATTTCATAGAACTATAAGTACAATATAAAGAGAAATTCTAATGAAAGAAATGTTATCTGTAATAATGGAGGAATATGGCTCTAAAAATAGCTGAGAAAACATTATGTCTTGAAAAATAAAGATTAATAGACATCACTAGGACTGGTTATAAACCACAGAATGGGTTCACCATGCATTGAGTAGAAAGGGGCCTTTAAAGAGAAGTGGCAGTGAAATTTAAAGTCTATGCACTTCTTGTTTAATGTGATTCACTGCAGGAAAAAAAACGGAGAGAAAAAGACATTTAGACAGAGGAAGGAGGATCAACCCAGTTCAAGAGGTGGAGAGACTGAGACTGAGGGAGATGCAGTGAAAGATAGAAAGGAACTGGAAAGTGTATAGAGATAGAAAGAGTAAGGCAGGAAGAGAAAGCCAGCATCCACCGTGATGCTAAACAGGAAAAAAAACAGTTACTAAAGATGGATGATAAAAGACTAAACATATACTGCACATTATACACTGCATATGGTTTTACTATTGTGTACTCCAAACATTCTTGTATTTTTTTATAGTGTTTATATTTGAAAACCATGCCAAGTAGAAACATGTGGCTACATCTTGGCTATGGTAGGACTGACATTCTGTCTATACTCATCATTGGCCTTCTACACATTTCCTTTTTCTGCATTGCCCTGATATTGCTATATGTAACCACTTACAGTGTGTAGGAGGATTATGAGTTTCATCTGTGGGCATTTGGAAATAAAGCAGACTTGTGATGGAGACAGCGGAGTTTAGCAATCATTTTGTCAAAATGCTCCTTTCAAAGTTTATTCGATTTCAATTGTATTCAATTTAAATATATTGTGTAATGCACTTTTATCTAGTATATGTTAAATCATTAAGCAGAGACAAAGATGCTGAATAAAAAATGTGCTGATAAATGAAACATTAGCAGGAAGGTTAATAAACTTATAGTTGTGTTTTATTTTATTTAAAAAGACACCACTAGACCAGACTCCTTCTATTTATTTAACTACCTACTGAAAGTGAAAATCCATCATTGCATTCCAGTTGGCAGCAGCAATTTTTTTGGGGCAGATATTTGCACAGGTCTATGATAAAAGTCTTTCCCATCTGGGAGGCAGCTGTCCTTTGAGCTCCTCTTTCCAATTTTTTGGCTTTTTTTTGCAGGCTGTCATGCAACTCTTGCTAATTATAACAAACATGGCCATAACTACTGACCAGTGAATATGTTAAAGGTGTACAAGTGAATCACCTTGTAGCTAATAAATGTTTTTTTTTTTTTTTTAATACAAATTAGCAAATGCAACACAATTTTACAGATTGTACAGTATGCAGGCATGGTTTGCCTTTACTGGTTAGCTCAGTTACAGTAGTAAGCCAGCTGGGTAGCTTTGCTTTTTTAGTTAATAGTGAGTTACATGTGGTCCACAGCAGAAAAAATAGCTCAAGAAGTCATTTGCTGAGGGGTTAGCAAAGTCAAGGTCCCAAAAATGATGGGTCAATACAAGAGAAAATACCCAACATACAATGCCTCCCCTATGTGCATCAGCCCTATGCACTGCACATACAGCACACACAATTTTTGTCAGTCAATATCATGCATATAAGTTCTAATATAATATGGCATCAAATTGTTCACTGATGGTTAAAAATCAAAACAAGCAGCTACTCATTTTATCAAATGAGTCAACAGTTATGTTGAATATCAACACCTCCATGGGGTAGCATAGTGGTTTAGGCATTGGCCTCTGGATCAGAAGGTCTCAAGATTAAATCCCAACACAACCAAGCTGCCACTGCTGGGCCCTTGAGCAAATGCTCAGTTGTAAGTCGCTCTGGATAAAGGCATCTGCCAAATGCTGTAAAAGCAAATGATTTCCTGCACTTGTCCAATGTTTTCTGAACTTTCTGCTCTTACCTTGCAACATACAGTATTAATATCCTTCATATTGGAAGTGTTTATTGTTTTGCATGGTATATATTGTTGGATATAATAACTCACACTTCCACCTCAACATTTGTGCTCACTACTTAAAACAGGCCAACAGCTCTAGCATACCGACTTTTCTCTGTGTTTTTCTTATAAAAAGTATTATATCAAACCAAGGCTAATTATGTTATGCTAATGTGTACATAATAGACCCTTTTATAACTGTCTTATAACACTGAATGCACGGTTTTGCAAAAAGTGGTACCTCTGGCGAAGAAAGAATGTGCTGACCTTTAAAATAGTATGGATAATAGTGTATATTGTATATAAATTAATTCTACAACTGAATTACTTAAAAAAAAAAAAAAAACCTAGTCTCAAAGGATAGAAAATTGCTGTCAGAATAGAAGACTGGACTAAGACTTATCATTATGACACATCCAAGTCAAGACTTTGATGTGTCCACTTCTCTTGCATTCCTGGGCTAAAACCCATGACACATTCAGGCCTGGAGTCACATGGCTGTTGTCCAGCAGTGAATTCCACACACTGAGGTCACTCTCTGATGGCACTGATTACCGAAACAGCATCTCACCTCCCCAGACTCTGCTAAATTAAGCAAGCACATTGATATAGCAGAAACAGGACAGGAGGCCTGCCGATGAATGATATATTGCACTGAAGGGTGCAATTCAAGAGCAGTTATCAGTGAAGCAGCAGATCCTAATCCTCCTCACACACACACGCACACACATACACACTTAGCAGCAAACTCCCCGTGCTACGCTCTTCTCCGAAACCCTTAAACACTTTCACCCCATATGCTTCTGTTTTATGAGTTTCTGTGACAGAAGGCTTCGGTAGACCGCAGGATGTTGGAAGCCTTCATGTCGTGGCTTTTTTCAATAGTCTGGAGATACACTGAGATGTTTTCACTCTCTTGGCAGCTCTTAGATGAGGTACAGTTTCAGCGATGGGGCAAGATAGCACCAACAAAAGCACAACGCTTTTGATTGAAGACTAAGGTAATAAGAGCAAACTGAAGCAGGTCCAAATCCAATCTCGATTAGGGTGGTTGCCTTTCCAAATTAAAAGAAAGCGGCTAAATGCTTTGTCTTGCCAGGTGAACGTGAATAAAAAGGTAAGAGCAACCATGTGTTAGGGGTGATTTAACAAAGGGTACTCGAACATATACAATGGTACTGTATAGGTGCTTTTCTGTTGTATTAAGCAGCCTTTACAGTCCAATGTACTATAATTTGATTCCTTTGAAATTGTATTTCTTAGATTAAACCCAATGGTGCCACCCTGGGAGCAACTGCATTAAAACACTTTTGTACTCCTTTTCTTAACAAATTGAATTCATATTGTGCGCAATGGCCATCCAAGGTCTGCTTTAATTATTATTGAGTATTATATAAATATACACCAGGCTAAGCATTCAACCCATATGTAAACCTATTAAGCTATTCAATATCTGCCAATGTGAGACAAACAGGACTAAAGCAACAAAATGTAACTGAAGAAATGGTTGTATTTCAGTATTTTTCCAGGTATTATAAATAACTCACGTTGGCTCTTCAGTCGCCACTTTGGTCTCCTCCAGTTCTTGGGCTTGTTTTAGCCATGGGACTTTGGCTTCTACAGGCACACTCTCTAAAAAGCCAGAAAAGAGATGTTAGCACACAAACACATGTATATCAAAGCAATCAAATACCAAAGTACCAAATGGCAACCTCTTTCAGGACCCAATTACAATGGGCACCTGTGTATCTGAACTCCTATCTGTTGTAAAAAGTAGGCCAGACCTCTACAGACCTCTACAAATTTTCTACTACTTCATAGCTAGATAACATTCTCACAAAAAAATATAAATTGCACTTTATGTAGCTTTGTGTTGTAGCTCTATGTTGTTTGGTGTAGCACCAGGGCTCTGAAGAAACATTGTCTCATTTTTACTGTGTACAGTGTACCACTAGTGTATAGTAGAAATGACAATAAAAGCCTCTTGACTTGACTTGACTTAAAATATGCTAAATATATTCTGTAGATAAAAATACAGAAAACTCAGAAGGTGAACAAAATGCTGCGCTTATAAAACTCCTACAGATTTGTACTGAAAAAAAAAAATGACTAGCTGCTGGCAAGTGTGTTCACAGTATAAGTGACAAATATAACACTCTCACATGTAGGAGCTTAGTGCCAAAAAATAAAGTCCCCAAATATTCACAGTGTAATGAGCTGATTAGACACAGCCGAATGTGTGTGTGTGCTATAGGAAAAGTTCAACGGAAACAGATTTAAGATAGAACACCCTCACACATATTCAGGGCAAACTGTCCCAGTTACAATGACATCATCAAATCCCAATGCTCTCATCAGCCATATTCATGTACATGCATCCATATACAAGCATGCTGAACAACCATTCATTTACAAACTTCAATACATACAAGTACAACTTTTAACACATTCTACACATCAATATATACCAAATATTTCTACATATTCTACCATACATCAATTAAAGCATTGTTTAACCTCAAGTGACTTTCTACAATTTTAATATATTATTAATATATCAAGCTAAATACACAATCTATTGTCCAAATATCCTAATTCCCACTCTCAATCTATGCATTTAATTATTTTCAGTATGACCATTTACAATTTCAACTGCAAGTTACAATTATTAAAACTCTTACACTACAACACACTACACTACACTACACTACACTATGCTACACTATAGACAAAAGTAGGCTTGGAGACAAACAATTGTATAGTATATCTTTGGATATAGTATCATGAAATGTTCTCTTCACTTCAACAAGGAGACCTAAACATTTTACAGCATGGCAATACCTTTGTGCACAAAGCATGCTCCATGAAAATAATGTTTAAATAGATTAAAGTAGAAGATCTTGAATGGTCTTTTATGGAGATCTGACCTCAACCCTACTGAACCCCTATGGGATAAAATGGAACACTGACTGCACCCCAGGTCTCCTCAACCTAAATAAGTACCGTATGTTCCGGACTATAAGCTGCTACTTTTTTCCCACGCTTTGATCCCCGCGGCTTAAACAATGAAGCGGCTAATTTCTAGATTTTTCCTGGGGTTTTTCCCGGTTTCACAAACTTCAAGCCAAAAAACTGAGCCCCAAAACATTAGACCAATTAAATTGCAGAACAAAATTCTTTATATTAAATCAGATGCGCTCCCACTAAATTGGGCCGCACCACATCATAAATATGGATGAGGTTCCTCTGACGTTTGACCTGCCGCTCACTCGGACTGTCTACAGGAAATGCGAATCATTCGTCACGCTGAAAACAACCGGGCATGAAAAAAAAATGCACTTCACCTGTGTTCTGAGCTGCACGGCATCGGGAGAAAAGCTTCACCGATGGTGATTTTTAAACGCACGACGATGCCAAAAGATAAACTCCCAAGAGAAATAGTTGTGAAAGCAAGGAGGAAGACAGTGAACAATGACTTTCTCGGTAGGCTACTGTTTAGATACAAGCCGTGTAACAGACACTGTCTTTCATTAAAGCCTGTGTAAAGTTCATTAGTTTCAATGTAGACACCTGCGGCTTATAGATAAGTGCAGCATATTTATGTTCAAAATAAAAATCTTTGTAAAATTTAGTATGTGCGGCTTATATTTGGGTGCGCATAATAGTCCGGAAATTACGGTACCTGACTTTACTAACACCCTTGTGGTTGAATTATCAAAATCTCAACAAGCACACTCCAAAATCTTCCCAGATGAGTGGAGGCTATTATAATAGCAAATGCAGACTAAACATGGAATAGGATGTTTAAAAAGCATATACAAATATACAGTGTAAACTTTTGTTTTGTTCATGCAGTGTATATGTTATACTATATACAGTATATTCCATTGTCTATAAAATCCCAATGAACAAAGTCTTCCATTTATACATTCTAACAAATAAAAATTCAAGCATGGTCTAATAAAACAAAATCAATTTACAAACAACAGAATCTACATGACGTCTAATAAATCATAATTAATGAGACCAACTGATATTAACAGCATATAAAATCAACAAAACACAATGTCTAATAACTAATAATAGCTACAGATCCTATTATCTACAACCCTTTTCCAAAACCTACTATCTACAATTTCCGTTTGCTTTAAACACTACACACAACAAAAGTACCCAATCTGCCAAGTCAACAGCCTGCAAACTATATATTCAATTGTCAACAAACTACACAATTTCCATATCTAATCATTTACAAGCCCAACAAAAAAATTTTACATTTAATTTTATATATTTTAAGTAAAAACCTTTCTACCAAGCCTACCATCAATTAATCCCATTCACATCCAGCCACATCACCCAAACCTCTCGCTCTGTTCAAATTCTCCTGGTAAACCGTCAAACCCCAACAGAATCCAAATAGGGCTAATAAAACTCCACATACTAATCAAATATTCATGAAAGCAGGCATCTATTAAAGTGGGGAATGATGTTCACAGTTTGTAGGAGCTGCAGGACAGCAGTTAAATAGACTGTTCAACACAGAGGACATTGTGAGGTCTGAGGGTTTGGCTTTCAAGTCAAGCTTTTTTGGGGTTTCTAAGTTTTTGGTAATAGCAATCCCACAGAAGTTTGCAATAAAAATCAGCAGTCTAGAACAAATATAATTCAACATAAGCGATCAAGAAGTTCAATAGTGACACAAATCTCTTAAAATAAACGATAAAAAGTTAAACTATATTTCTATTTCTATTACTTTTACATTTCAACTATAAATCTAGCACGTACAGAACAGCATCAATTTACAATTCAAACTCCTCGTAAGGACCTTTGGGGAAAGCAGCTGTAGGATGTTAAGAGTAGAAGGAAGTAATGCAAATGGACTGAGACAGAGTGTGCAATTTCTCAGGCCTTCAAGAATACATTTGGCAATTCTTTTTATGGACTTGTACAGATTATGCGATTTAGTTATACACTTTTGAAATGTCACACATCATTTGTCTTAAAGAAGAGTCTCCCAGAATGGCATGCCTTAGCGTCACACTGACTCATTACATAACAGAAAGGAGGCGGAGTCAAGTCACCCAACAGGCTCGATCCTACAAAATATTTCCCACTGTTGGCTCTGTGGTTGGATGGTTAGACAGATGGACATATGGATGGACAAATAGCAGTAAAGTGGGCTGTTGTAAAGGCTACTAGATATATGAAAGAATAGAAAAATGTATGATTGAAAAATAAGTGGAAAGATGACAAAGATGGGCAAATTGATGGACTGATGGATAAAATTATTGATAGATTGATGGATAAATAGATTGATGGGTGGATAGGGAAGAAGTTTGATGATTAGTTACTTTGGCGTGCTGGTGGTCTGTGACCAGCTTGTAAAAAAAAAAATGCCACATTAATAAAAATTTGCATAATAATAATAATAATAATTATTATTTATAGTAGTAGTAGTAGCAATTAGTAAATAATAAAGTATTATTATAATTATTTCTGCTAGACTAATATCAATATTACTATTGAAATCAACATACTGTAGCTATAACAATATAATAATAGTCTTTACTGGATTACTTACTTGCATTCTAATTCAATTCTACAATTTCCTATTATGTTACAATAAGGATTACTAATAATATACATTTCTCTCTCCCGGTCACTCCCTCTTCTTTCTCTCTCTCTCTCTCTCTCTCTCTCTCTCTCTCTCTTTCTGGACCTGCCTAATTTATCCTGATGCCCTAACTCTGGATGGAGTTTTTATCGATTCTCCATCAGTGAACAGTCGATATCCTCAACAATGATCGAACTATAATTAAAAGACATTCAATGTCACACAGATGAGGATGGGTTCCAGTTTGAGTCTAGTTCCTCTCACGGTTTCTTCCTCATACCATCTCAGGGAGAGTTCCTTGCCACTGTCACCACTAGCTTTCTTATAACGGATACACTTTAGAGACTAGAAATGTAAATTTATAATTTACTGTCTATTTCTGTAAAGCTGCTTTGGGAAAATGTAGATTGATAAAATACAAATACGCTATACAAAAAATTATTAAATTCTACTACAACTAAGATACTACTATCAATAGTTAAATATCACTGAAACCTGTTAAATTTTATAGTTAGTAGTAATTCCATACTTACTGTATTATTACCGTAATTTCCGGACTATAAAGCGCACCCATATATAAGCCGCACCCACTGAATTTTACAAATATTTTTATTTCAAACATAAATAATATGTCTACACTAATGTACTTTACACAGGCTTTAACAAAAGACACGTTACACATGGTGTAACGGGTGAAATATGTTGCCCTTCCTTTATGAGCATAGCGGTATTTTGGGAATAGCCTGGCACAGCATTTTTACTGCGTGTGTTCAAGACGAGGAATATGTCCTTATTATTTTCTGATGCTCATTTCTAAGTTTCTTTGACTAACCCGTAATGCTGTTGCCAAGAAAAATTCAAAAGCACGAGTTTTGGAAACCTGTCTGTGCTTATATGATTTCTGTTGCAACTGGAGTTACAACTCGAGCTATTCCTTAACCCAGACTCAATGCGCTACAACGGCTTGTATCTAAACAGTTGCCCACCAAGAAAGTCATTGTCTGCTGTCTTCATCTTTCCTTTCACAACTATTTCTCTCAAGATTTTATCTTTTGGCATCGTCATGCGTTTCAAAAAAAGTTTTTTCTCCCGATGCCGTGCAGCTCAGAACACAGGTGAGGTGTGTTTTTTCGTTTCCGTTCGGAAATTTCATTGGTCTAATGTTATGGGGTTCAGTTTTTTGGCTTGAAGTTTGTGAAACCGGGAAAAACCCAGGAAAAATCCATAAATTAGCCGCTTAGTTGTTTAAGCCGCGGGGTTTAAAACTTAGGAAAAAAGTAGCGGCTTATAGTCAGAAAAATATGGTAAGTAACTAAGCCTAACATGTTAGCTTCCAAATTTAAACATCAATAATTTAACTTTAACAAACCCTACAATCTTCATGTTAATTATTGTACAAACTCAAATTGTACCAAATGTACAGAATGTATAATAAAATCACACTCAGCACAGCCAAAAAACTGTACCATAATTAACCATTTACAATTTCAAGCAATAAGTACTACATGGTGATCTATATTAATCACCATGGGAATTTGTAATATTGATATCAATAACATGAGCATGGGATCTTTTTTAAATCTGGTTCCACACTTCATTTCAGGGAGCTTGTCTTTCCCTTGTCTTTGTACTCTGGCTGGCTAATTAGTGATTCAATTATAAATATATAACAGCTATGACTGTACCGCTGCTATGATATTTTAAATCGACAAGTAACTTGACAACTATAATTGCGATGTCACTTCCTTAACCCTGCAGGCAGCATATATACAAAGAAAAAAAAAGCAGGGATCTAGGTAAAAAAAATTTTTTTTTAAGTAAATCATACTAGACACAAACCTCTGACATACTGTATATCTGTCCAATCTGTGTTTACAAACGTGACCCTGAAAGCATATTGTTTAAAAATAATTTATTTATATAGTTGACGGCGTCTTATGGAATGCTGATGTGAAAAACACACATCATCTACTGTAGCTTTAACTGCTGTAATGTAATTAGTCGGATTAGCTGTCACATTACTTGCCTATTAATCCTGCATATAGATTATAGTGTACTGTACATGTCACATGCTCTCAGTTTCTCTCACAAATCAGCCACTCTGCATCTCCGTAGTAGAACAGCGCTGAACACACCCTCTCATTTTCCTTATCCTTCTCATCCTTACCTCCTTTAGTCTGAAAGACACACTCAGTCATATGTTATTTAACAATGTTACTTTTATGCATTGTCATAGTTTTCTATAGCGAGACAACACTTAATTAACCTCCTCCCCTAATGTTTGTGTATTTTATATAATTTCGTGTCATTTTACACAAAGCATTGTATTAACTCTCTCTCTCTCTCTCTCTCTCTCTCTCTCTCTCTCTCTCTCTCTCACACCACGTGCTATCTTTCATTTTCTCTCTCTCTTTGCCTTTTCTTTTACTTTTCTCCTGGATATTCTTTCTTCCACTATTGTCTGTTGTAATTTGACTCTTGCACTCTCACTCTATCTCTTAATTAACATTTGTCTTTAGTCAAGAAGTCAAGAAGCTTTTTATTGTCATTTCAACCATATATAGCTGACGCAGTACACAGTGAATTGAAACAACATTCCTCCTGAAACCAGGTGCTACATACAACAACAATCACAGAAAAGACAGGGCTAAGGACTAGTAAGTGTCCTCACCACATACCGTGCATCGTGTGCAACTTAGTGCAAACAGTGCAAAGACAAGAAGACAGTGCAAGACAACACAGGACAGTGTAAAACAAATATACAAAACACAAATTACAAAATAGCGCCACAAGTAAACCTGTTGCACACTTTCGGCTTCTCCCATTAGGGGTCGCCACAGCGGATCATCCGTATTCATGATCTGCATGTTCCATTTGGCACATGTTTTTACGCTGGATACCCTTTCTAACGCAACCCTCCCCATTTATCTGGGCTTAAAACCAGCACTAAGCGTGCACTGACTTGTGCAACCCTAATGGCTGGGGTTGGTTTCCTGACCGGGGATCAAACCCGGGCCGCAGCGGTGAGAGCGCCGCATCCTAACCACTAGACCACCAGGGAACCTTTTGTATAGTGCACACTGCGGTGTGTAAAAGAGTAAATTAGACATTGTAATTAACAAAAATTTAAACAAAATGTTGTGCAAAAGAGCAATAGCTTTAGCACTTTACTAGTCAGGCTGAAATTAGGCTGAAACAGAATATATTATGATTATTTAGTTGATTCTACTAAAAAAGTTAGTATAAATAATTATATTAAAGGACATTTTTTAAGATAACATTTTAAGTCAAACTAGACTCCAACTAGACTAAATAATGTAAACTAGACTTCAACCCACTAGACCTTATAATGTGAAGTAGACCTCAACAAACAAGACTAATGAATGTAAACTAGACTTTAACAAACAAGACTAAATAATGTGAAAATGTCCTTTCTTTACTCGGATACAAAAATAATTGAATAAAAATACAAAATCATTTTTAATCGCTAAACAGTTTGTTTAACTGTTTCGAGAATAAAAAGATCTTGGAGATGGTCACGTCATCAACACACTTGCCTATGTAGCTGTGGTAATGTGTATTCCTCCAAGTTAATAAGAATCACTGTTGGCTGCAGCTAAACATGTCCCAGGCAATGCACTCAAAACAGTCCTGAAGAACAGAGGTGGTTCCTGCTGGCCAGGTTTTCACCTGTTTCAGAACCGGTTTAAAGCGTGTGATGAGCAGTCTATATGCTGGAATTAGCATAACAGAGATGTGTTCTAAGCAAACAACATGGGCCGGAGCTCCACACGGTACATGCTGGGAATGTTTGTATACATGCCTATAGTGTAATGTTCTAAAATAACTAATCACTATTTTCTTCAGTCAGCCCATCTCTGAATACAGATACAAGGCAAACAGAGAATACAAATTAAAGAAGAAAGATTTTATGGGAAAACGCTTACAGAAGTTCTTGAAACTAACATCTGCAAAAACATTCAATCTGTAAAAGTTGCATTACTGAAACGCTTCAAAAAGGTAAACTACACAATGCCATACATTGTCACTGAAACTATAAATGAGCTGTATGTTGTTATCCGATTAAATCAAATTCAAGTTGTTTGTCATTGCATACCATTTGGGAAAAAAATATAAGTGGACACTTTACAAGAACAAGGCCCCAGGACCACGGCGGAGTATAACAGGGTATGATTGAAGTTTTGTGGCTCTTCCCAACTCAGTCTCACGGCATTTCGTGATATAGTCACAAAATTGTATCTATTGACTCGTGTTTACGGACACGAATGTCCCTCTTTTTTCGTGTCATTCAGCACGACTTTCCATCTAATGTATTTCAATACGATGTATTTTTCGTTCCTCCACCACATTTTTTTCTGCCACTGGGCGCCACAGTATTGTTTTCTTTTTCCTAATTTGTTATTCATATATTAAATAATCTTCAAGCATTATTACTCAACATTTAATTAGGAGATTTTATTCTTGTTTTGAATGCTTTTTATTCTGTAAGAATTATAAAGCATCATTGTTGTTTGCTTTGAGTCAAAATATAGTAAATATATTCTCCCGGTAAATTAACGAATCGGCAGATTTGTGCTACGGCCATCGCTTCTTAATTTGCCGATTCTGTTTTTTTGTGTGGTTTGGTGTGTGAAATCTAGCAGTAAATCCCACAGTTCCTACCATGAGCCTTATCGACCGTTGCTATGGTGCCAAACTACGTTGCTATGGTGCCTACACCAAACCGATGTAAAAATGGTAATTCTCTGGATACTTTTACTTTGACACCTTTTTACTAATGGACACATACATTAGGTAACACAAATTGAAATTCGTTTTGTATTAATATATTAATTAGGGCTGTCAAAATTTAAGTTAATAACAGGTTAACACAAGATTTTTCTTCCCCATAATGCCGAAAGTAACTTTTTTGATTGTACAGATAAGAGCAATACATCATTTAAATGTGTAAAGGGTCTACTTTTATTTTATCTACACTATAACACATAATGAGAACAAACTGCTGTGCTTTTGTAAAATTAAAAAAAACAGACGGGAGCACTCTCTGCCATCTCTAACCTCCGTCATCTCTCTTCACATTACACATAAATAAAACACCTGAATCTGAATCTCAGAGAATACTTACATCACAGACATCACATCACAGACATAATACATATATTAATCGAAAGCTCGAATTGTCTACTTTTAAATAAATAAATACTCTAATTGTGTAATCTGTATGCAAGTTAAAAGAGGTACAGTTTCTCCGGTATCACATTATCAACTGTCCGTGTGGAAACATAGCAAAGGTTCCGTTTGGTGTCCTGATAATTTACGTAATTTAAAATACCATAATTACTTTAAATCATTTACAAGCATATTTTGTCTTCATGCCCTAAATTGTCTGACTTCACTAATAATAAACATACATTTGCATAAAGCATCCACATTTGTCTATGCCCATGTTAATTAGAGTATTAAAAACTTGAAAAGTATTCATTTAAGGTACATTTAGAACAGATTAAAGTGTACGATTCATTTCTGTTAAATGTTAAGTGAACTCATGACAATCATGCCATTAATCCCGAATAAATATTTCAATCGATTGACAGCCTTAATATTAATATGAAATCTAGTTACACTAAAACAGATAGTAGTACTGCTACCTTTATTTAGGTACATGTCAGAGCCCAAACCGCTTTACTTTAACTTGAGTAAAAAAGTATAGTCAGTACTTCAACTTTTACCAGAGTCTTTTGAAACCGGTCCTAATAAATGGGGAGGGTTGCGTTAGGAAGGGCATCCAGCGTAAAACATGTGCCAAATCAAATATGCGGATCACGAAAGAGAAATTAATACCAGATCGGTCAAGGCCCGGGTTACCAAGACCGCCACAAATATCGTTAGCCAACAGGGTACCGGTGGAAACTGAAGGAGGAAAAATGTAGTGTGAGATTCAGGGAAGTGGCCAGACAGGTGCTTGGTGGTGGTGAGGAGGTGCTGGATGATTGGGCAACTACTGCAGAAGTGATAAGGGAGGCAGCTAGAAGGGTACTTGGTCTGACATCTGGAAATAGAAAGGTAAACAAGGAGACGTGGTGGTGGAATGAGTGTGACAGCAGAGAAGTGTGCAGTAGGAACGACAGACTAGTTTAAGGTGGAGGTTGGACTGCATCAAGGATCGGCTCTGAGCCCTTTCCTGTTTGTAGTGGTGATGGACAGGTTGATAGGCGAGGTCAGACAGGAGTCTCTATGGACTATGATGTTTGCGGATGATATTGTCATTTGTTGTGAGAGTAGGGAGCAGGTGGAGAAGAGCCTGGAGAGGTGGAGGTACGCGCTGGAGAGAAGGGGAATAAAAGTAAGTAGAAGTAAGACAGAGTACATGTGTGTGAATGAGAGGGAGGGCTGTGGAGAAGGTGGAGGAGTTTAGGTACCTGGGGTCAACAGTGCAAAGTAATGGAGAGTGTTAGAGAAGTGAAGAAAAGAGTGCAGGCAGGGTGGAGTGGGTGGAGAAGAGTAGCAGGAGTTATAGAAGTGATAGAAGGGTATCTGCAAGAGTGAAAGGCAAAGTTTATAGGACTGTGGTGAGACCTGCGATGTTGTATGGTTTAGAGTCAGTGGCATTGATTAAAAGACAGGAGGTGGAGCTGAAGATGTTGAGGTTTTAGTTGGGAGCGACGAGGATGGACAGGATTAGAAACGAGTTTATTAGAGTGACAGCGCATGTAGATTGAGATGGTTTGGACATGTGCAGAGGACAGACATGGGGTGTATTGGTAGAAGAATGCTGAGGATGGAGCCACCAGGAAGGAGGAAAAGAGTAAGGCCAAGGAGGTGGCTTATGGAGGTGGTGAGGAAAGACATGCAGGTAGTTGGTGTGAAAGAGGCAGATGTAGAGGACATGGGGTGTATGGAGACGAATGATCCACTGTGGCGACCGCTAATGGGAGAAGATATTCACAGTTTCTGTCGCTTTTCTAATGCAGTTTCAGATGCTGGATTGTGTCTTCATGTTTGTGGGTCTGAAACATTCCAGTATAATATATAGATGCTTGCCATAACAAAATTAAAAAAAAAAAATAACAACACAAACTATACTCCCTAAACATAAAGAGGAATAAGAGTAATAAAGTATTATGATAGATCATTTGTAATAAGTAATGGCCCCCTGGTGATTTCTCACCAACACTATATTTTATGTACAAGTATACATACCTCTGGGTTTGTAGCATGCGATTGGCACTAAACAATCCTCTTTGATGTGGGGTTTAAGTTCAGTGGTGCAACCGCCTGTGTGCTCCCCTTGGTGATCCACACATACAACCACACGGTAACGTAGACCACGGCCACAGGTTACTGTGCACTGGGAAAAAAATTAAATAATCACACACACACACACACACACACACACACACACACACACACACACACATACACACACACACATACACACACACACATACACACACACGAGATGACAGTTGACAGAGGCCACACTGCTCTTACTGTGGTAGGTGTCTTACTGAAACATAAATAGGTGATTAGAGGATCATACAAACAGGTGTACTTTGTACATATGCAATCACTGACTGCTTTGCCCAATTTGTCAATAAATGAATTGAAAGATAGTTTTAGGTGCATCTGTGGTTAGATGGATGAACAGATTATTATTCTATTTAATTAATTTTTTTGTTTAAGCAATTAAACACGCACATTGTAAATGGATGGATTGATGGATAGACAGATTATAATTTTTTTTTCGTATGAATGATTAAAAAAAACATGGTAAATGGTGGGATAGCTAAATGGATAGAGGGATGGACAGATTATCATTATGCTTTTGTATGAATAAGCACATGGTACATTATATGGATGGATGGATGGATGGATGGATGGATTGACAAATTATCATTATAATTTTTTATGTTTGAATAATTTAACAAGTACATCGCTAATAGTATAATAGCTAGATTGATGGATGGATGGATGGATGGATGTGCAGAACAACAGATGAACAGTGTTTACCTGAGACCATTCCATTGCCAACCACTTTGGGCACTCAAAATTGTTGCAGCTCTGTTTGGAGATGGGCCGTGCAGAGTGTGTGCACTTCCATTCCTCAACCTGAACAATCTGGCCCTGCATGTCCTCCTCCACACAGACCACGCTGCGCTCCTGACTCCCACCTCCGCATGATAATGAACACGAAGTCCAGGGGTTCTGCTCCCACCTACATGCCCAGGTATATACAAAAATATTATTATTATTATTCTTAATACATCAATCTTATTATCATCATCATCATTATCATCATCATCCTCATCCTCACAACAACATAATAAAAAATATCCTATATTTGGAAATAATGTACTGTTCAACATAGCAAGTACATTGTATTGTCCTATAAGTCCTGCCTTCTGTTTATAAAAAGAAACAATTGTCTTGTTGATGTTTTCTGAAAATCATTATTCTTAACCTTATGTTCATACTTTTCAGTTATATACATACTTTTAATATACTTATACTTTATACTTATAAAAAAAATTTTGTTTATTTTTTATCCTTATATTCTATTTCTATTTTTCATGTTTACATGTTGGACAGTCGTAAAAAAAAAAATAAAAAAAATAAAAAATAAAAAAAGCTCTCCACTACATGTCGTACTCTGTTTGAATGTGTATGTGACAAATAACATTTTTCTAGGTTCAAGAACTCATGTTAATAATTAGAACTTTGGCTCAAGCTTATGTTTTACACAGCAGCTCTTTGGAGGTAAAACCAGCAGTTTTAAACACACAGAATGCTCCTAGATTAGGCTACCCAGTGCCCCTGTTACTAAATTAGAGCATTTTTAAATTAGAGCATCTGCTAAATGAATACATGTCTAACCGGATATTGTGAGGAGATTACTAACCGTGGAAGAGGCTGGAAGTGGTCGTAAGGCATGACCTCTTTGAAGCCATCGCTGTGCAGAAAACAGGCTTTTATAATAAACAGAAAGTGCATACTTCACACAGTGTGACTTATAAGGCCTGTTGAGTTTATTAGATTGCATCAGTCAGTGTCAAACACACAATCAATGCGTTACCTCATAAAGTAAAATATTGCAATCATCATAAAGTTTGTTAGTTTTGGCATGCTTTTGGTGGTTTGGTGTGTGTGTGTGTGTGTGTGTGTGTGTGTGTGTGTGTGTGTGTGTGTGTGTGTGTGTGTGTGTGTGTGTGTGTGTGTGTGTGTGTGTGTGTGTGAACTAGCCTTTCGAGACAGGGCTCCATGTTGCACTCCTTCAGCTTGGGTTTGGGTTTAGTGTTTTCCGGATAGCCGTGACAGTTATTATCTGCGACAGTTCTGTTGTAGCGGATATCCACACAGTCAGCTGAGTTTAGCTGGTAACCTGAGAAATGTAAACTGAATCAGCACTGAATTAAGAGATGCTGATCAGAATTTCACACAAATAATAAAACAAAAAGAGGAAAGCAAATAATACCTGTTTCCTCTTGCAGTGTAAATTCTACACAGCTTGTTTATAAGGATAATTGAAATGTAATTTATAGTGGTAATATATAAGTTTAAAATGTAGAAGTTTAGTTGTTCCACACAAATATATTTGCTTGAATTATATTTGAATAAACAAAATGTAGTTTTTATGTTTGAAAAACTATTATTGTATTATTTATTAAAAGTAGTAAATAAAACATTTATGATAAGTAATTCACAGTTTTTGTTGAGTTTACAGTATAGTACATGTACAATTACGATTAAACCATTAAAGGGTGAAAGTCAAAACCAATTTTATCTTACTTGTGAGGGGTCATAGAACATATCGAGGGTTGCACTATATGTATGTATATATATATATATATATATATATATATATATATATATATATATACACACGCATACACATTACTATTAGAGGTGTAACGGTATGATTATGTTTATTTTTATGTTTTAAAAACAATAGATAGATAATGTGCTGATCACATGGCTCCAGGTTGGTGTTTTACCTCCTCCACATTTTACAGAGCAGGGGAAGAACTCTGTCTCTCTCCACTGATAGCGAATCGGCTGGTAGAACATGTACATGACCACGGTGTCTTTTAAAGCCGCATACTTTAACTGAAAAAAATTTAATAATTGACACACACATTTCACTCAACACACATACTAGTTGGAAGGTTCAATGTAAAAATCAGTGAAAAACACTGCACTGTGCAATTTAATATGATCTATCTATCTATCTATCTATCTATCTATCTATCTATCTATCTATCTATCTATCTATCTATCTATCTATCTATCTATCTATCTATCTATCTATCTATCTATCTATCTATCTATCTATCTATCTATCTCAGTGAAAAACACTGCACTGTGCAATTTAATATGATCTATCTATCTATCTATCTATCTATCTATCTATCTATCTATCTATCTATCTATCTATCTATCTATCTATCTATCTATCTATCATTTATTTATTTAATTTTTAACATATAGTTTATGTACATACACATTAATGCATATTACAGTACATGTAAAAACCATAGAATTCTTTTTCTTCTTCTTAATCTTAATCTATTTTTACTTCTTCTGCTTCTTCTTATTATTATTATTAGTGCTATTAGAACTCTCGGCAGTGCACTTGTGTTCTTTCACACCAACAGCCAGAGAATTAATAAAAAACTTTCTACAGATTTTTTACGATGCTGCATGCCCCAATTGGTTTATATATTTTTCAGTGTTGCATGGCAAATTGATGCTGCGGTGCTCACTACACTTTTCCAATTCCCACTACTTGATCTAAGAATGTGGAAATGTTGACAAAATCGAGCAAAATGCAGTACAGTAAAGTTATATAACTCTAGCAAAAAATCACAGTGACTTTGAAATGAAGACTCTATGTGCGATGAGAAAGTATCGTGGCTCATGGATAGATTGCTAGGTAGTGTTTATTTTGCCAGTTTGTCGGTGGCACAAAATTGATTATCCCCAGAGACATTATCAGTAGAGGATGAAGCCAGTAGGTTACAAAAAGTCATAGACTGTTTTATTACACATAATTAGATGGTTATGCTTGAGGTGAATTACAGTAGTTACCAAATTTTATTAATGAGAGAAAATTAGCTAGACACACCTTTTTAGCTCCAGCAGCTCACATCACATCTAATAAGAGCCTTTTGTTCAGATGTGTTAAAGCAGTATAGGTTAGGGGAATTACAGTGAGTTTACTAACTGGCAGGAGTTTTAATCCTTTTAGACTTTAATCATGCTTTAAAGGTTGTGTGATATAATCATTAAAAAAGGAAAGTGAGAAACAAAAAAGGTCCGACAGGATGAAGAATGCGGAATGCGACAAGAGCCAGATTTAGAACTTTTGGTTTTAACAATGTCACAGATAGTCACAGGTTGGCTCTGTATCGGACATAATAGATTGTAGGCCTAAAGATCAAAAAGAGAAAAGGCTCACCATATAAATATACAGTGAGGAAAATAAGTATTTGAACACCCTGCTATTTTGCAAGTTCTCCCACTTAGAAATCATGGAGGGGTCTGAAATTGTCATCGTAGGTGCATGTCAACTGTAAGAGACATAATCTAAAAAAAAATCCAGAAATCACAATTTATGATTTTTACACTATTTATTTGTATGATACAGCTGCAAATAAGTATTTGAACACCTGTCTATCAGCTAGAATTCTGACCCTCAAAGACCTGTTAGTCTGCCTTTAAAATGTCCACCTCCACTACATTTATTATCCTAAATTCGATGCACCTGTTGGAGGTCGTTAGCTGCATAAAGACACCTGTCCACCCCATACAATCGGTAAGAATCCAACTACTAACATGGCCAAGACCAAAGAGCTGTCCAAAGACACTAGAGACAAAATTGTACACCTTCACAAGGCTGGAAAGGGCTACGGGGAAATTGCCAAGCAGCTTGGTGAAAAAAGGTCCACTGTTGGAGCAATCATTAGAAAATGGAAGAAGCTAAACATGACTGTCAATCTTCCTCGGACTGGGGCTCCATGCAAGATCTCACCTCGTGGGGTCTCAATGATCCTAAGGAAGGTGAGAAATCAGCCCAGAACTACACAGGAGGAGCTGGTCAATGACCTGAAAAGAGCTGGGACCCCCGTTTCCAAGGTTACTGTTGGTAATACACTAAGACGTCATTGTTTCGAACTCATGCATGGCACGGAAGGTTCCCCTGCTTTGCCAATGACCATTTGGATAATCCAGAGGAGTCATGGGAGAAAGTCATGTGGTCAGATGAGACCAAAATAGAACTTTTGGGTCATAATTCCACTAAACGTGTTTGGAGGAAGAAGAATGATGAGTACTATCCCAAGAACACCATCCCTACTGTGAAGCATAGGGTGGTAGCATCATGCTTTGGGGGTATTTTTCTGCACATGGGACAGGGCGACTACACTGTATTAAGGAGAGGATGACCGGGGCCATGTATTGCGAGATTGTGGGGAACAACCTCCTTCCCTCAGTTAGAGCATTGAAGATGGGTCGAGGCTGGGTCTTCCAACATGACAATGACCCGAAACACACAGCCAGGATAACCAAGGAGTGGCTCTGTAAGAAGCATATCAAGGTTCTGGCATGGCCTAGCCAGTCTCCAGACCTAAACCCAATAGAGAATCTTTGGAGGGAGTTTAAACTCCGTGTTTCTCAGCGACAGGCCAGAAACCTGACTGATCTAGATAAGATCTGTGTGGAGGAGTGGGCCAAAATCCCTCCTGCAGTGTGTGCAAACCTGGTGAAAAACTACAGGAAACGTTTGACCTCTGTAATTGCAAACAAAGGCTCCTGTACCAAATATTAACATTGACTTTCTCAGGTGTTCAAATACTTATTTGCAGCTGTATCATACAAATAAATAGTTTAAAAAAATCATATATTGTGATTTCTGGATTTTTATTTTTTTTAGATTATGTCTCTCACAGTGGACATGCACCTACGATGACAATTTCAGACCCCTCCATGATTTCTAAGTGGGAAAACTTGCAAAATAGCAGGGTGTTCAAATACTTATTTTCCTCACTGTATATATATATATATATATATATATATATATATATATATATATATATATATATATATATATATATATATATATATATATATACAAATAAAACATTTCATTGGAGGCCAGTGATGTCTTAACAGTTATGGTTCTGGGTCTGATTGACAGGTCAGGGGCAAGCTGCTACTGTTAATACCTTGAGGTCTTAACCTTTATATATACATAGACTACATATTTCTGTAAATGTTTTAAAGTGACAAAAATTGAGGAAAATTGGAAAATTCGCAATGCAAAGCGAATTTTCTGATAGGAAAAAAATGTAAACTCAGATAATCCGTTCCACACACCCAAAAATATTTACATAAAAATCATTTTTAATAGTATTTTATGTACAGATTATGAAATGTTGTTTGGATTCCATTATCATATCATTGGTTCTGTGTGCTTGTACTCTGCACAATGTAAAGTTTAATCTATTCTAACTTAGTAGCAGAGTTTATCTTTAATTATGGAAACTAAATGCATATACAGTATACACACAAATGTATATTAATATAACCTACATTTAACATGCAAGGATATTCCCTCGAAGGGACACCAAGATAAAATATGAAACCCTGCACTTGTGTAATAGTTGTTTCTCTGCTCACCTTGATAGTGAAGTCTGCAGTGAGTGGCCCATGGCAGCGTAGAATCTGTCTATCAGCTTCTCTTCCTCTCTGATAATCCACAGTACTGTTGGCCAGAGAGTATGACCCTGAAGAGCTCAACACCAGCTCATCTCTCCTGTTGTTCAGACTGTGAGCTTCAATCACTAATACAGAAACAAACCACAATTAGTCTGGAAAAAGCAATATTGTTGGGATGTTAATGAAATTATATTGTGTGTATTATTTGTGCTTATGGGTAACCTGAGCTATGAAGACATAGGTATAAAACACACACACACACACACACACACACACACACACACACACACACACACACACACACACATTCAGCAAAGCTACGGATATTTCTGGTCTTTAAGAAATAAAAAAATAGGTCAGTATGCAATAATTTCTTATGTCACCTAATGTATTGTTAATAAACATTATAGCTGGACTGGTCAGCAATATATGTATATGTATATATGTGATATATACACATAAATATGACACCCCTCACATTTAAGAAACCATTTTAGTATATCTTTTAAAGGGACAATACTATAGAAATTAAACTTGGATATATTTTTATCTGCACTACACTGCACTACACTGTAACTCAGTTTCAGGGTGTTACCGATCTTCTTATAGCCTCGGCCATCTTTGTGGAGAGCAACAATTTTAATTCTCAAATCCTCAGAATCCAAACACAATATGTCAACGGCCTTGCCGAGGAAGCTGAAGGTGAAGGTAATGAAGTGGCCAAGTATGTTTTATAGACCTGAACCCTATTGAGCATCTATTGTGCACCAGTGGGGCATCCTCAAGCGAAAGGTGGAGAAGCGCCATGTGTCTAAAATCCGTGATGTCATTCTGGAGGAGTGGAAGAAGATCCCAGCAACAAACCTGTGCAGCGCTGGTGAATTCCATGCCCAGGAGGTTTAAGGCAGTGCTACATAAAAATGGTGCTCACACAAAATATTGACACTTTGGAAACAGTTTTGACTTAGGGTGTACTCACATTTGTTGCCAGTTATTTTGACAATAATGGCTGCATGTTGAGTTATTCTTAGAGTACAGTAAATCTGTACTGCTATACAAGCTGCACATTGACTATTCTAAAATATATCCGTTTTATTTCTATTGTATTGTCCCTTGGGAAAATATACCAAAATGGTTGCTGAAATGTGAGGGGTGTACTCACATTTGTGAGATACTGTATTTTCAGCCTGACCCGTTCAGTTTCCTGTAAAAGGATTAAATCATGAGAAAATAATTTGTACAGCTTGGCATGACTTACAACCCAAGAGCAGTTGCTTTTGAACTCAGTGCTAGCAGGTGCTGCCAGAATAACGAGATGAAGATAAGTTTGGCCGCTCTCTGACAGAGCTGCTTTCTGTTCCCACGTCATAAAGGAAAAAGTAATCAAGCAAGAGGTTTGTTTGTGTAAACCAATCTGGACAACAAGAGCCTGAGCACTTTGCTTAGAAAAGCAAGGACATTTCAGATCACAGCTTAATCATATTCAGGTGCTTGTCATTAAAGTGGTAAATCTTGCCTGTTGTTTGTCTTGTGTGTTTTTTCCCACTAATATATTGCTGTGTGTGTTTGGGATAGTCTACATTCAAGCAATCCCAAAAACATGGTTTCCATTTGGGGAAATCGAACAGCTAACGTTTTTTTTCCCCCTCATTATTTATGGTTTACACACTCCACAAAACAGCGTTTAGAGTTCTATACAACTCAGCGAAGGGATGTTTATTGTCATACACACTCAAACTCTTCACACAGCAGTAGACAGGGTTGCATACACTCCCACACGCTTGGCGCATTAAGCGTTCCCAAAACAAGCTTTCCATTAAATCCATTCCTAATGGAAATCTCCCAGCATGGTAACAGTAACCGTGGCCCCATCCACAGGAAATCTGATTAGCCATCTCTAACTCGCTTCTGATAATATTTAGTTTCTCTGGAGTGCATGAACTTGACTGCTGCGCACTGTTCCGTTGGCAGTGTAAGTGTTGTCTCTTTCCATTTTCTACCTTTTTGACTCCAGTGGACATTTCCACATCCGCATTGTGAGTCTCCCGGTAAATGATCTGTGAAAACACTTCATGGCAGCTTTCCAAACTCTTACCCAGTATTCATTGAGGAAAATGAAGGGCTTTTAAACAGTGCAGGTGAGTGCACGAGTACATATTTGTGTCTCGGTAATTAGGCGCATACAATACACAGTATATTATGTGTACAAGGACAATTGGACAGGAATTGTTTAGTTAACACTAAACCATTATACTCCTGATTTCCCAATCATGTTGGAGCTCAGCAACTACACTCCTGTGCTCAGAGACTACTTGCGCCAAGCTCTCCTGGTGACCACATATCCAGTGTGCAGCAACATGATTTTCTCAGTGTGCAATTTATCACCAAGCATGTTTTAGTAACAGCCAGCGAGAGTCAGGAAATCAAATTCATCTGCTCTTATGCGCAGTAGATCTCTGATCCCAGTTCATCATTCAGCTGTTTTTCTTGTATCTGTACAGAAAAGTTACAAAATCTTCTCGTATTGCTACAACTTTATTCTTGTACATGTGTATTCTTTTTTTTTACTTGCCGTCATAGTAGGCAAAAATGTGTCTAGAATAAAAGAAAAAAGAAAAGCGTACATTCCAAAAAATAAGCAAATCACCAAACAAAAATTGCTACTGATCACAAGATTCTGAAGTAATGTGATATTGTCAATAATGTTACAATTTTGAAAGGTGTGCAGCGTACACTCAGAATTAAACCATGTATGCTGCTGAAAATGACAGTATTTTTGCTGAATATCTGATTCCTTGTTTTTGTGTACACTGACACCTCACTAACACGTTGCTTCATGTTCTCATGGTGACCACATATCTGTGTGCAGTAATGGCTGTTTCTCAGCCTGTGATTTATCACCAAGGCGCTGATGTTTCCCAGCATGTTTTAGAAACAGCCAGTCAGAGTTTGGCACCTCAGTAACACCCAGTAATGATTGAGAAGGTGCGTTTAAAATAATCACTGGTTTATTAATTGAGAGCAAAGTGGAATATTTACTCTATTGTTCTCATTTCCCCAAAATGCCTCTATAGGAGAAACTTCAAATTAATATTCAAGGTCCAATCGAATGACACATATAAAAAAATCATTTTTGCTTTCAATGAAAAGTTTGGTATTTGGAAGAACCATAGCACGCATATATATCACAACCGCAGATAAATTGGTGTGTGTGTGTGTGTGTGTGTGTGTGTGTGTGTGTGTGTGTGTGTGTGTGTGTGTGAGAGAGAGAGATAGGTTGTCCCACATGGTTCCTATTATGCTGTCAAGACCTCATGCAGCATAAGGAAGCCTAGGGTATTTTAAGCGTAGGCATATAAATGTTCAAATATATTAGTATGCATGTGTCCCTAGAAAATTTTAACTAGAAAGACTTTAGGAATCCAAGAACCCAACCATTAAAATAAGCTCAGGTTCTCAGGTATATATTTAAAGATAGGAATATTTAAAGATATTTAAAGATCGGAATAGTTATCATCTTCACAATCACCATCACCATCATCATATTCTGATTCAGATTTCGAATTGGGTTCCTGAACATATTAAAACCAATAATTCAGCAGGCTTTCAAAAATATTTATAATTTTTTTTTTTCCTATCTATCTATCTATCTATCTATCTATCTATCTATCTATCTATCTATCTATCTATCTATCTATCTATCTATCTATCTATCTATCTATCTATCTATCTATCTATCTATCTATCTATCTATCTATCCTTTTATGATTTAGTGAATGTATCACAACACAGAAACTTACTTATGATGTCAGGACCTTTGGCTGTAAGTCTCAGACCTCGGCTTCCCAGAGCAACTTCCACCACTGTCTTCAGGGCTTTATTAAGAGCACAGAAACAAAGTTATAACAATAAAAGTGCTTCCTTTTAACAAGGACTCAGTGTAAGAACTAATCTTTTTGACGCAGACTGAAAATTTAGATGGTCGTGTCGAATAACAAATATATGTAGGCCTATGTGTATGTAAGTAGTTGGGTGATTGTGTCAGGCTGTTCTAACTGAGTGAACATTTTAAACATCGATTAAAAAATACTCTCAGCAGAACAAATGAAACCTGCAGATTTCTTGGATTTTTACCCATTTACTTTACATCATTTTCAATGTGTTCAAACGAATACACACAAAATTGGTTTATGCTAGTTTTCTTCTTTTAATGAAAAAAAAAGCTATTTAAATAAGATAGCACTTGAGAATAATCTACAAAATACAGGATACAGGTGCAGCACTTCTAGTAATCTATTAGAATTGATCCATGCATTGTTTGGGCTTTTTTCAATGTTAGCTCCTACAAGTTCTGTGTGACCTTGAGGGTTCATTTAGTGACTTTAGTGGCGGTTTAAAAGCTATAGATAAATACGTACACGTATCCGCCTCTACTACACAAGAACTCAGCTGTAATCTTCATCTCGGTCAATGCAAGCCCTGTTTTGTGAAGTGCTGCTCTTTGCTTCCCATTAATGAACGAGTTAGTAAGTAAGTGGATGAAGAAGTTAGTGACTGAAAATATGACTGAGTGACTTACAAGAGAAATTTGAAGGGACTATTTCTCCTTTTATTACCTTATGCAGATGTAAGATTTAATACCACCCCCAAATGATCCATTTATGGTACTGTATTTGTTACACAGCCAGGTTGCTTACTATTCAGTCCACTATTTGTAGAATAGCCCCCTTAACAGTGACTAAAGAAAACCCCCTTTTTTTTCTCTTTCTTTTTTATGAAGATTGAGGTTTCACAAGAGACGTGTCATTATTAATACATTTTAACAAGGAGGAAGAAATCCATTTGCATAGTCTGGCAGTGGCTACTGCATTCAGGGGTGGAACTAAGCCAGGGTCTTGGGTGCCCCTGAAATTAATCACTTTTGGAAAGTCCTGGCATTTAATGCATAAAATAATGGAATAATGTTCTGAGGCCTGGTCAACTGTGTGTGGAAAATAATTTATGTTTTAAATGAAGCATATTGTAAAATGTGCCAATCCAATGTTGTGCCTAGCTTATTTTGTAGGAATGAATGATGGACTTCATTTTTTTTTGGCCAATGGTGGTAAATAAAATTTGGAAAAACCCACAAGCAAAAAACCGAGCATTAACACCTGAAACATATATGGTGCAAATATAAATAAGAATTATTGTTCTTTTATAATCATACATAAAAACATGTGGGCTTGCATTTTCCATTTGTACATTTAAGGGATAGAGGGGAAAAAATTTGTTATGTGTGTAGTCTCTTCTGTAAATTCCTGAAGCACGCGAAGGGTTCGATTCACGGCTCCATGCTCGAAAATACATTTGTGCTCTCGCAATGCCTCATGCACTCTGGTAATAAGCCCAATTTGTAACACTGTTTCACATGCTTCAGTCTGCTGCTCATGCTCCCAGTATTAATGTTACTGTTTAAACACCACAGAAGCTACAGTTGTGCTACAGTTACATGTTCTCAGTTTGCCAAAAAAGTCTTAGTTATGCACAATTTTAACATGAAATGTATTGTTTTTGCTCAACACAGGCCGAAATAGGGATCAGTTTCCCCATAATACTGTGTGTGTGTGTGTGTGTGTGTGTGTGTGTGTGTGTGTGTGTGTGTGTGTGTGTGTGTGTGTGTTCTCTTATGTGTGCATGTGTTAGTGAGTGTGATTTTATTCAAATTTTATTCATATTTTCATTAATTATTTTCAGACTGTATTTTTTTTTTTGCCTGCAGATGCCTAAATTTATTTAGTGCGCACCTGTCAATTAGTGCACACATGTCAACACATGAACCAATACAGTTACAGATAAAAACACACAAAGGTCCAAAAAATAATAATAATAAAAACAAATAAAAATAGTGTTGTAAATGTTATTCTGCCCTCGTCTTTTAGGAACGCAGCAGAGAGCCAGCATGGAGCAGAAGAATGGACAATAAATGCAGGTGACTCATTAGAAGCATTTTTACCACTTATTAATAACACAAAAAATGGGGGAATAAAATGCAGAATGCTAGCCAGTAGGATTGGGGATCCTAGAGAGAAAAACCTATAAGATTACTCAAGCTTGCTGTGAAGTGCGGAAAGGAAACTTTGATGTCACACTCCCGAACGTTATGTTACAGTATTAGCTAGATGCCATTTAATAGAAGGGAGTGCAACGCTTCGCGTTTGGATTGTTTCACGCTGCAAATAGCACAGCAGTCTGGAAATGCCAAACATTCCACTGGTTCTTAATCGAAGCACACGGACACTTCCCTTGACGGGAAAAGGGTTTTGCATGAGGAAAATGAATTCAGCATGAACTGGCAGACAAAGTGCAGACATGCAGACCTTTCCAAGAACAATACGAAGCCGTGTCTCCATTGGAGAACATCTGAGCTCATCTTCATTTGTAGCGTGGCACTTTTTTTTCCAACACCGTTAAAAGAAACTTGGCTTTAGAGTATGTTAAGAGCAAAAAAGACATACTTGTTTAAAAACAGCATTGTAGCTATTCTACGGTTCAGTGCAATGATTTACAATGTAGCTACACTAATATATATATGATAATGTTGTTCAGTAACGGTAGTTGAACGAGTACCAACCAGTAGTCGGGCAACTCTTTCTGATTATTTAGAAGCATTATTGAATCATATCATTTTGATACTTGCGCTTACAGTATGTGGTTTGGACTTGTTCATGTGGAGTGCATTGGTTCTTCTATTTCAATTGAAGATGTGGCAAAGACTTTCACTTAAAATCAAACCGCTTATGTAATACCACATTGAGAAAGAACCCTAAAGAGTATTTAACTGAAATATTGGCAATGTTAAAAGTATATTTAATACAAAGCATCATACTGAAATCTTATTATGTGAGACACACCCCTACTTTTTGTTTTTGTAAAGTTACAAGCTAAAATACCAGATCTGCTATATACCAGCCATTGTTGCTCTGTTCTTGGAGAGGATTCTGCCCCACTTGTAGGCCATTTTAATAAATAAATGTTTAAAAAAGAATAAAAAAACTTGAGTAGGCCGACGGAAAGAGCTGAGGTATGGCACTGAAACGTAATCCAAACAACTGCAATGACTAGCAGGGTCCTTCCAATCATATCAAACGATTATCAAACAGGTCTACAAAAGTCTAAAAGTGGCTTAGCAAATCCAAGCTTCCGTGATGCCAAGAGAGAACGAATTACAGTAAGCGGAACAGCATATTATTGGACTTTTTCTAAAAACGCAGCCCATTAGTGGCCTCACACGGAATCAATAATTCTTTACAAGCACCCGAAAATATCCTCTTTCCCAGCATGTGAAACAATATGTCGACTGGCTGAGCCATAAAACCCAGTATGCAAATAAACCTGCCAGCTCTCGCAAAAGAACAGAGAACTCGAAGAATGTTCGACCAGGCCCGGGAATTTTCGCATGTCCTTCAAAGAGCCCTTTATGCTTGACCTGAGATCAGACACTGATTTAAATAAGCACACTTTACTTAACTACCGCAAGTCATAACGAGACACAATGTCAATATTTGAAAATCGTGCCTGAACAGGTTCATCAAATAACCAAAGACATTTATGAAAATGTGGAGGCACTTGAAATAATTCGAAGTGCCTCAGACCAAACACAGAATGAAACAAACTATTTTAAAAGCAGAGGTTGGATATTTGAGCTTGTATATTTGAGCTGTGTATATATGCATGTATGTACAGTATGTATGTATGTATGTATGTATGTATGTATGCATGTATTATATTTTACATCAATTCCAAACCCATGTTCAATGGCTCGAGGATGTTTTCTGTGCCCCCACCCTAAGTATTTTCTCTATTACCTCTAATTTGGTCACCTGCCATTTCTTACCCATTTGCCTGCTCCTCCTATTGTATGCCAATACCAATACCGATACCAAGCAGAGAGGGTTGTGTGTGTGTGTGTGTGTGTGTGTGTGTGTGTGTGTGTGTGTGTGTGTGTGTGTGTGTGTGTGTGTGTGTAAGCACATACGCTCCTCCAAAGAGACGTGTATTTGTGATTGGCCTCGGATCAGGCGGCAACTGGAGCCATCTCCTCCACACACTCCACAATTATCAGGCTTAGTGTTGCTGCCTAGCTGCCTATCGCAGCCCACTTCCTGTAAAATGGAAAGAAAAAGAGAGCAAATTTGAAAAATTAGTGGTTTATTGTATGCTCATTGCAAATGATTTGGCTGCCTTAGTAAATGTCCCCTTACTTTTTGGAGCAACAGATCAATTAACATTGCATTATGTAATTGTTAACATTGGTTTGTTAATATCATTGAAATGCTGCTAAACCACACAAATGTATTTCAAAAGTTTTGAATAATGGATATTATATTTTGTAGATTGCAGACAAGTGGACACCCCTGATTTCTGAAGTACGAACTACTACGAGCTTGTCCACAATGTGCGATGTAAAGTACATAAAGGCTGATGCATATATTGTTTACCAAGTTCTAGAAAGTCTGATTTGATTAGGTAGTTCAGTGTTAAAAAACATAAATCATACTTTTATGCTCAATTTAATTTCTTTATATGCCATTTGAACCACAAACTCTTTTTAATTCGAATACCTAATCATACCTTAAAACCACAGACACATCAAAACATTGTATTGCCTTTTATTATCTATTTATGTCACTAGTGGACCACTACTTATGGACCACCAGTAAAACATGATCTGGCAAAAAAAGATGAATAATATGATTGTTGGATTTTATTTTAGAGCATAATTCATGCAGTAATGACTCAAGCAGACTCTTGTATAATGGATTTGTTTGTAAATTAAGAAGACATTTTTTCCATGAACCTTTACCACAGGAATTGCTTGGTTAAGTGTTTAAACATCAGTGGTGCCAATTTTCCTCCCAAGACCATCCATACGTGTGTGAGGAAAAGCTACTAGACAGTTTATCTGCATTGTATTAAATGCATAACCTGACATTTAATATTTGCATTTTGTAATCATAAAAACAATTTGAAAGTTGAGAGATATCCCATATACTAATTATATAGTCACATTACAACATGAAAAAGACAAAAAGAGGACAGTTCAAGAGTAGAAGAGTGTTGTCTTTTCCCAATCTTCCTATGTCCAGTTTCAGTGACTCTGTGGCCACTGTAAACTCAGATTCCTCTTTTTCGTGTGACAGGAGTGAAACCTAATGTGGCTTTATACTGTTGTGGCCCATCTGCATCAAGGTTCACTATTTTGAGCAATTTGAGATGCTTTTCTACTCACCACAATTGTAAAGTGTAGTTATTTGCTTTACTGTTTATTCCAATAAGCTCAAACCAATCAGGCAAACACATTCAAAGTGTGATCACATTTTCCCCCAACTCTAAATGCTTAATATGAACATTTACTGAAGCTCTTGACTTGTAATGGTGCCAAATGATTGGCTTATTGGATAATTGCTGGATAATTGAAGTTTCTTAATAAAGTAGTCAGTGCATGTATAAATAGATATATAAATATAAATAGACCGACAGATTGACTTAATTTGATTTGCCTGTACTCTTAGCCAGCCACGTTAAAGTGTACCTTTCCTAAATATCCACCTCTTATCAGATGTTTGAATCAGGGAGAAATAAAAAAAATTTTATGATTTACCTGACATATGCCATTAATGCACATATCCAGAGAATCTGCTTTGCACCGAGTGCCATCCAGAACTTTAGGTGCCAGTTCCACCACTAAACTCTTCCCTTGAGCATGGCACTTAAGGGCACAAGGTGCGATTGGGTCATAGCTCACTGGAATCCACTCATATGTCTGCCCCTGGTATTTGATGTCATTGTGGGCGGAGCACTGCTGAGCTCTGAAGTCACCTGACTCGACAGGGCAGTCCTTATCAGAAAAAAGAATTTACAATTGTTAAATTGTTACAACAAATTTTGACATTTTTACATATTAGTCTTGATGATTTTCTTTAAACCTAAATAGAACAGACAAGAAATAGTTTGCATTTTCGAATCGCAAAATTTAAAGGTTGACAATTTTTTTTTTACGTATGAGCCAAATGACACTTTGTTATGCATAAATCAGTACCTCTAGCAAAATAAGAGAATGAAGAAACGTTCGAAATCAATAACTTTTTGTTAATATTTTAAGTAAATCTATTTGTAATTTAATACCCTTTTTACTTTTGATCTTCATTCCTTACCGTTTGGATGGTTAGTAATTTTTTCATTACTTTATTGAGGTTTATAAAACACAATTTGCACCTCAAGAAAGACACACATGCATAGGTGCTTGCAATTTGTATGAAGATTTTCACATTTCAACTGAAAGTTAAATCACAAAATGTACAGAATTCTTGATATATAAGACTGCAGTCCAATACTAAGAAAAAAAAAACTCTTCCACAGCTTCTCTCTTGCTTTTCCCACTCAAGAGCTGTGTTTCCTAAATCACCTAAACCTGTGTTTCCTAAATCAGTGTGAACAGTAAATGTGTGACGTGTTTGACACAGGCAGCTGGATTTTGGAGCTGGATACAGCCTGGTTTTTATTTAGACTTCTCCAAGACTCTGCTTTATAATCCAGGGTGTAGTTAGTTAAATAAGAAAGGTAGGTAAGGTACTTTATTGTCATTGTATGCAATGCAACAAAATGTAGTTTGGCAAATCTCTGAAAGAAACATTTAAACTCTATAAAACTCTGAAAGGAATTTAAATTTGGGAAAAATTAATAGCACATTGTAAAATACTGCATATGCGAGACTGCACATATGTTTGATGCCTTGATTATTGAAATGTGTTCTGAGATGTATATTTCACGCATAGTATAAGGTGACAAGTGATAAAGTGCACTGTAGTGCCTGTAGAGGCAAAGAGTAAGCTAAGTGTAAAACGGTCCTTAGTCCTTAGCAGCTACCCTTAGTCCTTAGCAGCTACAGAGGACTGAAGAATTACTGTGGTGATGGCAACTACAGCTCTGGGAAAAAAAGCTACATTGTTCAAATGATGCATAAATACAGTCACTGAAGGTACATCCTAAAGACAGGCTCTGTTTAAAAAAATATATACAAACCAAATTAGTATCATACTGTAACTGCAAAATCTGTGCACACAAACAGAGCCATATAAGTATCCCTCCATCTGCACAAATAACGTGACCTGAATTCGTCATATATTTACTAAAAGAAAGGTGGAGCTAAAAAAAAAGGTGCATAATACTTGTCACATATACATTTTACAGCATGGTGAAATGCTTTCTTTGCATATGTATATATCTTCTTTGACACCCATATGCACTGTGAATGCTAATTGACACAGTCGACAACAAGACTCTTTTGTCTACCCTTCAGGAGCCTCTGTATCCGCGGAACAGCATAGGAATGGTTTGCTTCCTACCTGAAAGGTCGCTCATACCAGGTAACATGGAGGGGATCCAAGTCTGCCCCGTGCAGACTTACCACTGGTGTCCCACCCACTCCAGTGGCGAAGTCATATCCTCACATGGTTTTTCTTACCACTGCTATGCAGATGACACTTAACTCAACTCATCTTTTCTTTTTCTTCCTCAGATACCACAGCTTCCTCTCAGATCTCGGCATGATTGACAGACATATCCTAATGGATGAATGCTCATCAATTAAGCCTCAACCCCCAGCAAAACAGAACTGCTGGTCATCCCAGAGGATTCATCTCCAGGTCAAGATCTCCGAATAACTCTTCATGACTCTCTGCTCTCCCCTTCAGCTACTGCTCGTAAACTTGGGGTAACTATGGACAATCAACTGTCCTTCTCCTTACATGTTGCTAATGTGGCTCGTTCCTGTCGATTTCGACATCCAAAGTTTTCGACCATTTCTGTCCACACAGGCTGCCCTGGGGCTAGTTCAGTCTCTTGTAATTTAGGGACTGGACTACTGCAACTCTCTGCTGGCAGGTCTTCCTCTGATCGCTATTCGTCCACTGCAAATTATCCAAAACGCAGCTGCACGACTTGTGTCTAATCTGCCCAAGTTCTCCCACTCCACCCCATTGCTGTGCTCCCTTTACTGGCTTGCAATAGCTGCACGTATCAGATTCAAAACACTGATGCTTGCATACAAGGCCAAAAATTGACCAGCACCATCTGACCTCAGAGACCTCATCACACCTCGCACTGCATCATGCTGTCTGAGATCCTCCAGCACTGCTCAACTGCTACCACCTTCTCTCAGAATACTTCTAGGCTCTTCTCTGTACTGGCACCGAGGTGGTGGAATGAACTCTAGATGTCTGTATAGCGGAGTCCCTGGCTATCTTTAAGTGACGGTTGAAGACCTACCTCTTCCTGAAACACCTAAATTAGCACTTTCCAAGTATGCTTTGTAGAAATTAATAGTTATATTTATATTGAGTTTGTAATCTTGCTTACCAGTGTAGATTTATTCATTGCTAGAGACTCAAAGCACTTTTGTATGTCACTCTGGACAAGGGCGTCAGCTAAATGCCGCAAATGTAAATGTAATTAGTCAATCAGTCATTTCCGCCATATGCACCAGCACAGCCGTTGATGACTCAGTACTCAGAACCTCCACTACTGCGATTTGTAAATGACTCAGATCCATACTTACAAAGATATCAGAATGTCATTCTCCCTGATGCAATACATTTGCCATAGTCATATCCTGCACCAGTTTCTTCTACTGTGCAGCCAGCAGTTCAAGTTCCAAGCATAGTGGAGATGGCTATCGCTTCCTCTTATGGAATACCTAAACCAAAGCTTATCAGTTTCACCACTGTGGACTTGGTGTCCTTGGCCCACATCTCCATTTGACAGAGGACTATAAATTTCAAGTGTTACTTGATCATCTTAAATTACAAGCTGCAGTCCAGATAGCTAAGCGCTACATTTATGATCCCATGGATTATAGCTGAGCCATGCAAGCCTTGCAACAGCACTATGGCCATCCTTGACAACTGGTACAGCAATTAATTGGCAAATTTCTCTGAAAACCCCTACTGAAGCTATAAGATGCTCAATGTTTTGAGGACTTTATCAGATAGCACTCTTGTAGGTCTCATTAATACATTGCAGGGATCATCCAGCACTGAGCTTATGTGTGATTCCCATGTTCATAGATTCTCTTATAGAGATAGCTTTGTTTAGTGATGTGTGTCCAAATGTATTCTACAGAATAGGACGGCTAGAACATACACTCTCCCTGAGTTTGAGAAAAAAAATATAAGCCCTTCAAATATCAAGGAGAGCCACTGAGCTGTATAATATGGATAAATCTTGTACTGAGAACACAGAGCAGAAACCCCCAAAGCCACTAAAGGTACAGTCCACCATCTACTATGGTATAGATAATGCGACAGAAAGGCCCTGTAACTAGCTTGGCTACTGGAATCACCCACTATGCACAGAGGAGCCCAACATGCGTAACATTGATAGTGTTAAGCTCTCAAGATGACCCCCTCTGTTATATGTTGCCTTACACTATGCAAGCTAAATCAAGCTGATCAAGCTCTGTGGATAAACAAAAGAGGTTGGGATGAATGCATTGGAAAGGAGATGCTCGACAAATGTCAATAGTGGACCAATGAACTGTAGTATATCTCAAAGGTAACCATGCCAAGGTGCTATTTCTTAATTTGTCCTGAACATGAGAAGTAAAACATTGAGTTGAATGTATTCTGTGATGCCTCTGAGCGAATTTATGGCAAGAATTTCTCTACCCATCCACAACACATTTTTGGACAGATTATGCACAGTTCTCACATGAATCAAATTGAAATATTGTCATTACAAGGTAATCATTAGCACACAGATTGCAGAAATATAGGATTTGACCAGTTGACCAGGAATTGACTCAGAACTCAACCCTGCTAATGATATTACAAAATTATTCTTTATGAGAGCTCTCATGTATGTCAATGGAATCAGGGTCCATTATTTCCTTCAGTAGTCACCAGAATACTGAACAACTAAGTTCATACTTGACTGTTGAGAATGTGCTAAGAAAGTTATTCTTCTGTGCTCATGTGGCTGTTCTTCAGTGCAGCAAGCAAAATAGGCAAACTTAGTCCAAGCCACCTATCAGTCTGTAAATAGGGCAATAGCACCCCCAATGTCAGCTGACCAAAGGATTGATACTGAACTGCTTCTTCTAAGACAAACCCAACATGATAGTTTTCCCTGATGAAGTCCATGCACTTTAGAACGGCAAGGTCATATATACTAGCAGTAGGTTAAGTACTGTCACCTGAATATGATCAAGCTTCGGGAATAATTAAGTTTGGAGGTTGCCTTTATAAGGCTGAGGAACTTGATGCTCATACCTTACATCTTATTGTACTGGCACACAGTCCGGAACGTGTCTTTGCTTAGTTGTGGTGGATTTACTGGATTATTTGAGGCAAACAAGCAAAAAGGAAATTTCAACTGCTTAACTTTCTGGTCAACTGGTGTTGATTGCTTTTTTTTTTTAATGCACACCATTCACCCTGACTGTTGATTTCTGTAAAGCTGCTTTGAGACAATGTCTGTTGTGAAAAGCGCTATAGAAATAAACTTGAATTGACTTGACTTGGCTTTGGACCAAGAAATAAAAAATGCTGGGAAATCATTTTCAAGTGTCTTACCCTGAAGTGTATTCACTTAGATCTTCTGAATAGTATGGATTCTGATTTCTTTCTTATGGCTTTACGTTGCTTCATTGAATGACGTAACAAACCCTTCAAATTAATCTTGGACCAGGTGACAAATTTTAAAGGTGGGAACCGAGAACTGAGAAGAACCGAGAAGAAACATTCTCTGCCCTTGAGCCAGTAATCAAAGAAAAACTGAGTGAACAGAGTATTTCCTTTCAGTTTAACACTCTACATGCACCTCATTTCAGTGGAGCCTGTGAGTGTGGTATTTGCTCTATTAAATCCTGTCTGCAAGTAGTACTTAAGGATCAGATTGTGTCTGAGGAAGTTCTGTCTACTGTTCTTGTTAAAGTGAAGTGAATACTAAATTCTAAACCACTTGTCTATGTATCATACAAAATATCTAATACAGATTCAGTTACTCCAAACCTCTTGCTGATGGGGTGGAGGGGATGCCTCCCTCCCTCAAGTTGTTTATGGCACAAGAGAATTGCTTGAATATAGGAAATGGTGACATAGCCAAATCATTGTTAACCAGTTCTGAAAACAGTTAGTTCAGAATTACTTGCAAATTTAAAACCATGGTCCAAATGGTAAGAATCTATGCCAAATCTATCAGTGGGGCAAGTAGTTATGGTTATGAACCCACAGTTGCCACGAGCTTTCTGACTGAGTGGTAGAAGTGACTATTGGGAACTGCGTCTACAGTTGTCCTGTTTCTAAACTAATTGCATTACCAGAGATGACCACAGACACGAGTGATACATAACTTTAAAGAACAGTGATCTTTAGTTGATTTCTAATTTGTGGTGCAAATTAGGAGGTGGCTGTATAAAATCCCTGCTAACCTCTTACTTTAAATTACTTGATGACATCACATGATTGAGGAGTCGGAGACATGCCTGGACAAGTTCGGTCTACAGAAAGTTATGCCGTTGTGACGAGACCAAGTGTAGTTTGTTTTGATGTGTGTGTGCGTTCTTAAAAATGTAAGTTTACAATTAATACACATTGTTGTATGTATGGGTAGACTTATATATTTATAGAGTATGTGATTGTATATTGTTGTTTTATCGTGATATTTAAGTCCTGAGAAGAGACTTTCATTGGTATATCTGAACAAATACACAGTTAATATGTTTACTTCAAGTACATGTCAATGATGCTAATAAACTTTCATGGACTTTTGCCTATCTGCCTTCTGATAGGGGTTGAGGATTAGATGTTGGCAAGCCAGTGCATCTACACACATACATCTTAAGATTGCTGCTAATAATGTTTGACACACAAAGACCCTTTCTTAACATCCACATTTTTAACACCATCATTTTGAATATTATGCAATGACTAGCTTTGACCCGGCAACCACAAAACCATTCAAAACCATTTCACTAGTGGAAACAGAGGCCACTGATTAAAATAGATGGAAAAAGGACAGATGGCTTCTTGCGTGTTGATGGAGACATGAAGGCTGGCTACACAAGAGACGGAGATTTAAATGGAAAACTTTTCTTTTCCATCTATCTTTGAGAAGGATAAAGCAGCAGACTTTACCATATGCTAGACCACAAGTTAGTTAAAAAAAATATAACTGGACAGGAAAATGAAAGACATTTCTATTTCTGGCTAGCGAATAGAAGGCATACTGTACTATAGCAAACTAGGAGAGTTCTATAACTGATAGCTTGTATAGACAAATACACTGTGAGTTCTTGTTAACATTTATAAAAAAAACCATTATTATAGTATGCATTTAGGATATTTTGAACAATTATTTCATTTTAATTATAATTCAAGATGATTTAATTCTGTTGATTCTTTTAAAAAAAGAGATTTTGCTTGTTTTTTGGGACCACACTGAAAAGCTGGAATTTATTTCCCATTAACAGGAAATAAGCAGAAAGTTCAACAATTGTAAAAATTTCTACAACAAAAATGTGCAACAACTTGACTATTCAATATTGCACAAATCTAGGTCCAAAATTAAATGGTATGTCTGAGTTAATGTGATTCACCATGGTAATGCAGTCCAAGAAAACCCCACAAGAGCTGCAGTTTTGAAAATGCTCTGACCCAGTTTTCTAGCTATCACAATTTGGCCCTTGTCAAACTCACTTAAATCCTTACTCTTGCCCATTTTTCCCTGATTCCAACACGTCAACTTTGAGGACAAAATGTTTACTTGCTGCCTAATAAATCCCACCCACTTACAGGTGAAGAGATAATCAGTGTTATTCATATTATAATATTATAATGCATGGTCGGTGTATGTATGCCATTATGTTCAGTATTATTTCTTGTATAGTCTAATATTTATTTTTATATGAATATCATGTATAATACGGCTCCTGAACTTCCATTTCAATGGAACAGATTTGAGTAAATATGTCCATTGGACCAGTTTGGTTAATTATATCAGTTTGGGCTAACTGCAAGTAATTATTGTCTGATGCTGTTTAATTTCATGGCTAGTGTAAAACTCTCTCAGGAGAGTAGGGAAACAGCAAAAGGGAAACATAATCTGGGATTAAATATAAGAATGAAAAAGCAAATATATGGGTGCATCGGTCATGTATCTACAAACATTTTTTACATAGAGTTTAAAGCATAAGTAAACAGAGTTTACATGTATTTGTTTATATGGACTCACTGTGTTACTGCACGTCCTGTAACGGATGTTTCTTCCTTCACAATTCCTGCAGATTGGGGAAAAAAAATATATCATCCGGTGTAAATCTTTTGGCTGTTGTGTGTGTGTTGGTGCTCGTGAATGTCTGTCATGAGGAATACATGACACTGACAGTGTTGACTACTTAGCAGTATTTAGTCTTAATAACTAAGGATGTAATTAAAAAGAAAATTATAAAGTACTACATTTTACACATTTATTTTGTAAATCTGTAACTTTATAGTCATCACAGTCATTTTCAGTATTATGACGGTGAAAGTCTAAGTGATCCTTCACTTAGTAAAAGATAGACACACATACCAGTAGTTGTTTACTGCTTTCCTCACGTTGTTATGCACAATGACTATGGAAATCATTTCTCAATCATTTTATGTTTGGAAATTTTTAATAAAAGATGTGCATCAAATCTCTCACTCTTTACATGTATGGGCTATAAGATGGGGAGGGTTAGATGGAAGCTAATTCTCACCAAAAAAAAAAGAAAACTTCCAAACATTAATAATGCACACCAAATCATATGGCAAAATTGGTTATGGTCTGATGAGACAAACTCCAAGTGGTATAAAAATTCGCATAAGAAAACCAGCATGGTGATAAAGGCATTATGCTTCAGAATTATGCTGTTTTTATTCAGAACTGGGGCTTTTATCAAGGTGGAGATAATCAAAAATAGCTTTAAATATCAGTTATATTTTAGTGCATACCCTTTGGGTGTCTGCAATAAGATGAAGGAGATGAAAAGGAATATCACTTGTCACATGGCAATGACACATCCAAGTCAAGAAATGGCTCAACCAAAAAAAGACTAATGTATTTGATCTCAGATCTGAATACAACCGAAATTAGTCTGTGCACAGGCAATGACTTTACAATTTATTGGATGTACAGATTTCTTTTTTCTTTTTGCAAAAAAAAGGTGCTTTAACAACACACCATATCAGTTTGAGGGTGTGCACAGTTATGCAATTGGGCTACTGTAAGTTTGAACAGTTTTTCCCCCTAAAAAGGCCATTAATTATTTTTCACTTCTCTTTATACATTGAAAATTCACAGTGAGTGTGGAAAATGTTCTGATTAGATTTATCTTTTTCATTTTTATATTAACAGGAATGTGTAGAACTTTGTACCCATTTTATAAGGCAACAAAACCATGTGTGCTGTCTTGTCGTTTGTCAAAATGTTAAATAAATAATAAATATAAATAAATGTATTTAAGTCTGGCTAAAATCCATTTGAAATTACACCCGAAATTGACTGCAATGACGTTTTCTGCAAAGAAAAAGCAAAACATTTAAAATGCAAAAAATGAAGTCCAAATTAAGATTAGTAAAACTATGGAATTATTGTAATTATTGTATGTTCTTTCTTTTCTATTAACTTCTAGTTAGGGCTGTGCATCAGGAATTGGGATGACCAGAAATGCTAGGTGGCAAAAAAAAAAAAAAAAAAAAGGAGGAGGGAGCAGGTGGGCAATTTTTAGAACTGCAAATGAAAACTGCCTTCATTAAAACTTTATAAAACATTCAGTTTAAATAAACTAAATACATGGCTGCAGTTTGTCTCATTTTGGTGGGCTTTTTTTTTTTTTAATCCATTGTATTAGTGTTTTTTGTAATCCAATAATAAATCAATTAAAAATACTCTCCATTCGCATAAGTTCATAATTTAATCCTTATTTAATTACACACCACAATAACAATTTGGTCACTAATGAATTTCGTTTAATCAGCCTTAGGGTCAGGGGGTGGTGAGGTTCTTGAAAATAAAAACACATGAGACATCTGCATCTCATAAGAAATTAATTTTTTTTCGAACAAATACATCTTTGCTCGCAGGAAGTATTCAATTATAATACACACACACATTCCAATCTGACACTACTGGGCAACAAACACCCTTTTGACCAGACCCAAAACACAGGCTAATTGGGACATTTTTATTCTGAGGCCTATAGTGTTCCTCCAGTGCAAGTAGCCAAGTACACATGATGCATGTCTTTTATAGGAACCTTAAAAAGATGAAGTGCTAAAGCATTCGACCTGAGCTTTGTGACCAGTGGAAAAAACACTCAAATGCTCTTCCAGAAAATAGAAAAGTATTCTTGTGAATGTAAGTATAGTGCAAGTTAATAAAAATGAATAATAATAATAATAATAATGGGTGAAAAGCTTATCACCAGTTATCATCAATAGTAAGTTCAGGTGAAACACTCATTCATTTAGTCCTCTGTTGTTATACTGGTTACAATGTTCACTGGTTACAATGGCACTGCACACCATCACTGTTTATGCTTTTTTCATAAACAGTATAAAGTCTATCTATCTATCTATCTATCTATCTATCTATCTATCTATCTATCTATCTATCTATCTATCTATCTATCTATCTATCTATCTATCTATCTATCTATCTATCTATCTATCTATCTATCTATCTATCTATCTATCTATCTATCTATCTATCTATCTATCTATCTATCTATCTATCTATCTACAATAGCATCCTAATCATCAAATCCTGTATCTAGATGAATACACTCTGATGAATATAGCAAAATGTACTCACGCACTGGCATGTTTTTCAATATTTTTGATTGATAGGGTTTTACACATTCAGAGAGATCATACAAAAGTCAGTGCTATTGTTTTAACGCATCATTGCCAATAATTAATAGCAGTGCATTAGTCAATCACAGTTATGAGACATGAGAAATTGTCATTGTGCTTGCCCAGCTAAACAAAACAGATCCTGCTCATTTATACAAAGTATTCTTGACTAAATACACACTAACTGACCAAATTTCATATTAGATTTTATCAACCCACAGTGCTGTTGACAATTGACAATTGTTGGGATCTTTTTCCACTCCTCCATAATAACATCATGGAGCTGCTGGATGTTACATGGAGACACATGGAGATTCTCCACCTTCCACTTGAGGATGCCCCAACTTAATAGTGATACCCCTACTCAATAGGGTTAATGTCTAGAGACATACTTGGCCACTCCGTTACTTTCAGCTTCCTCAGCATGGCAGTTGCCATCTTGCTGGTGTGTTTGGGGTCATTATTATGTTGGAAATCTGCAGTTTCTAAAGGGAGGGCATCATGTTTTGCCTCAGAATGTCACAGTATATGTTGCAATCCATGTTTCCCTCAATAAACCACAGCTCCCCAGTACCAGAACTCATGCAGCCCCACACCACGATGTTACCACCGCCATGCTGTGGGCAAGACACAATTTTCTTAATACTTCTCACTAGATTGTCGCAACTAGTGCACCATCTGTGCCAAACAAGTTTATCTTAGTCTCATCTGATCACAGGACATGGTTCCAGTAATTAATCTTTTGGACAGGTTGTCTTTAGCAATCTGCTTGCAGGCTTTTTTTGTGAGCCAGCTTCAGAAGAGACTTCCTTCTGGGACAACGGCCATGAAATCCGACTTGTGTGGCGTATGGTCTGAGCACTGACAAGCAGACTTTCCGCTTCTGCAACCTCTAAAGCAATGCTGGCAGCGCTCATGCGTCTGTTTTTTAAAGCAGCTTCTGCACCTGACACACAGCACAAGGACTCAACTTCTTTTGTTCGACCCTTGTGAGGCCTGTTTCGAATCTAACCAGCCTTTGAAAACCTCTGTATGACCATGGCCACTGAACTGTGACTTAGTTTCAGTGTGTTACCAATCTTCTTATAGCCTAGACCAGGGGTGGGCAATTAATTTTTACAAGGGGGCCACATTAGAAACCTGAATTGTGTCAGAGAGCCACACCAACGATAATATTTTAGGGATGCACCGAAATGAAAACGTATGGCAATTATTAGAACCATTGCATTTTTGGCTATGAGTGTGTACTAACCTCACTAAAATCAATGCATTGCAATTCAAATAATAAATCAATTACAAAAATTTTTGTATTTATTATTATAAATTATTATTATTTATTTGTTACCATTCATAGTATTGACAGACAGACAGTGGTCAATTATTATTAGCAACGGTCTGTTTAACGAAAATAATTGACCGCCTAACGTTTGGAGGCCCATTCAAGTAAATGGAACGTTCTAATATACAGCATTAAGAAGAGCTGTGTAATAAATAATATTATATTATAATAATTATTATTTTCAGGATCTACAGGGAATGTTTCAAAGATCAACCCGTTCGATCGCGATCACTGATCTAAGGCAACGAATTCCCAAATTTTTTGTGTTATGCCTTTTGCCATGGCACCATCACTGGAAAACTTTCTTGCCCTTTCAAAAATGTCCGCTACAGACGGAGTGGGCGTGCTCGGATTGACTTTTCTTTTCTGTGCCGCATTCTTCTCATTTTTAGAAAAAGGCAATCGGGATGTTTGGATTTCAGGTGATAAATTAAACCCGACGTGAAGAAACTCTTTGCGGAACCCCCTCTTGAAATTTCAGCATTGCATGTTTTGCAAATCGCTATCCGTGGGTCTTTCTCCGAGATATTAAAATAAGTCTACACCGCAGACATGTTGGCTCTGATCCAGATAACCGTGTGCTGGCTGCGCTTTTTAATAGCGTCATTACAATTGTGTTTCGGCCGTGTTGTTTCGGTGATTTAGAATTTTCACGAATTTGCACGAATTTTCGGCGTATCCCTATAATTTATGATTGGCCTCACCCGGGCCGTAGTTTGCCCGGGTCTGGTTTAGACCACCTTTGTGGAGAGCAACAATTCTAATTCTCAAATCCTTAGTGGTCAGTATGAGAGAATTGGACTTAAAACATTTTAATTGCTCTAATTCAAGATACAAGCAGACAAAAACATGAACATGATGAATAGGACATGTGGCTTTTTGCGTGGTTATGCGACATACAGCTGTTATCACTTAGAGTGTACTCACTTTTGTTGCCAGTTATTTTAACAATAAATGCTGTTGGGTTATTGTTAGAGGACAGTTTAATTTCTATAGTATTGTAGCTTGAGAAGATATAGTAAAATGTGAGGGGTGTACTCACTTTTGTGAGATACTATATATATATATATATATATATATATATATATATATATATATATATATATATATATATATATATATATATATATATATACAGTGAGGAAAATAAGTATTTGAACACCCTGCTATTTTGCAAGTTCTCCCATTTAGAAATTATGGAGGGGTCTGAAATTGTCATCGTAGGTGCATGTCCACTGTGAGAGACATAATCTAAAAAATAATATCCAGAAATCACAATGTATGATTTTTTAACTATTTATTTGTATGATACAGCTGCAAATAAGTATTTGAACACCTGAGAAAGTCAATGTTAATATTTGGTACAGGAGCCTTTGTTTGCAATTACAGAGGTCAAACGTTTCCTGTAGTTTTTCACCAGGTTTGCACACACTGCAGGAGGGATTTAGGCCCACTTCTCCACACAGATCTTCTCTAGATTAGTCAGGTTTCTGGCCTGTCGCTGAGAAACACGGAGTTTGAGCTCCCTCCAAAGATTCTCTATTGGGTTTAGGTCTGGAGACTGGCTAGGCCACGCCAGAACCTTGATATGCTTCTTACAGAGCCACTCCTGTTATGGAGGTTATCCTGGCTGTGTGCTTCGGGTCATTGTCATGTTGGACGACCCAGCCTCGACCCATCTTCAATGCTCTAACTGAGGGAAGGAGGTTGTTCTCCAAAATCTCGCAATACATGGCCCCGGTCATCCTCTCCTTAATACAGTGTAGTCGCCCTGTCCCATGTGCAGAAAAACACCCCCAAAGCATGATGCTACCACCCCCATGCTTCACAGTAGGGATGGTATTCTTGGGATGGTACTCATCAATATTCTTCCTTCAAACACGTTTTGTGGAATTTTGACCCAAAAGTTCTATTTTGGTCTCATCTGACCACATGACTTTCTCCCATGACTCCTCTGGATTATCCAAATGGTCATTGGCAAACTTAAGACGTGCCTGGACATGTGCTGGTTTAAGCAGGGGAACCTTCCGTGCCATGCATGATTTCAAACCGTGACGTCTTAGTGTATTACCAACAGTAACCTTGGAAACGGTGGTCCCAGCTCTTTTTAGGTCATTGACCAGCTCCTCCCATGTAGTTCTGGGCTGATTTCTCACCTTCCTTAGGATCATTGAGACCCCACGAGGTGATATCTTGCATGGAGCCCCAGTCTGAGGGAGATTGAGAGTCGTGTTTAGCTTCTTCCATTTTCTAATAATTGCTCCAAAAGTGGACCTTTTTTCACCAAGCTGCTTGGCAATTTCCCCGTAGCCCTTTCCAGCCTTGTGGAGGTGTACAATTTTGTCTCTAGTGTCTTTGGACAGCTCTTTGGTCTTGGCCAAAGAGCTGGAGTTGGATTCTTACTGATTGTATGGGGTGGACAGGTGTCTTTATGCAGCTAACGACCTCAAACAGGTGCATCTAATTTAGGATAATAAATGTAGTGGAGGTGGACATTTTAAAGGCAGACTAACAGGTCTTTGAGGGTCAGAATTCTAGCTGATAGACAGGTGTTCAAAAACTTATTTGCAGCTGTATCATACAAATAAATAGTTAAAAAATTCATACATTATGATTTCTGGATTTTTTTTTAAGATTATGTCTCTCACAGTGGACATGCACCTACGATGACAATTTCAGACCCCTCCAAGATTTCTAAGTGGGAGAACTTGCAAAATAGCAGGGTGTTCAAATACTTATTTTCCTCACTATATATATATATATATATATATATATATATATATATATATATATATATATATATATATATATATATATATATATATATATATATATAGTGTATACAAGAAAAATGCCAGTAAAGGAGCAACACTTTACAGCTACTATAAAACAAGTGATAGGCTTCAACCGGCCTAATAGGGCCATATATATGTGTGTGCTTACATTCTAATATGTTTCTATAATGATGACACTGCTGGTGAACTGTGCACAATTTCATCTATTATAGTGGAATGCCCTATTAGGTGGGTTGAAGCCTGTTATCACTTATTTTATAGTAGCTGTACAGTGTTGCCCCCCCTTTACTGGCATATTTCTTGTCTCTTTTTAACTGTCTCTAAGCGTTAATTGGACAAAATAAAAAGTATGACATAACAGAAAGGTCTTTAGGACAAGAGTTTTTTTTTTCATGGTAACAAGTTTGCAGATATTTGCATTTCTTGTGTGTGTGTGTGTGTGTGTGTGTGTGTGTGTGTGTGTGTGTGTGTGTGTGTGTGTGTGTGTGTGTGTGTGTGTGTGTATATATATACACCAATCAGGCATAACTTTATAGCCACTGGTCAGGAATAACATTATGACCACCTGTCTTAAACTGTGTTGATCCCCCTTTTACTGCCAGTTCCGACCCTGCAAGCATTAACATCATCTTCAGAAATGTGAGCTACAGGCGCTTGTCTGTAGGATCAGACCACACGGACCAGCCTTTACAGTTTTTGATAGTGAACTTTTGTCCTAGGATAATTTGTGCAGGGAAATATTTTTTTCCTATAAAGAAATTGTATAAAGTTAATAAAATTTCACATGGGAACAAAATAAATATAAGAATGTAACTTCTTTCATTATTTCTGAGAATTCAGCAAGTTGTAATGAGTTTTTCCCACAAAGCAAAATTATGCACATAATGAAGGCATTTCTAACACTGCTGGATTTTCTATCATCAAATGAGCTCTTGAATGCATAATTAACAATGTCTATTTTCATAGCCTTCAGATAACACTATAGCAAAAGTTGCAAAAAAAGAAAGTAAAAAGAAATAATCAGGTATGAAAAAAATCCATCATGTGAACCATATCTAAGACAGCTCTAAAGTCAGAAAGGGGGCTGTCACTGTAACTGTACATTTCTTCACTGCTCATTACTCATCAGAAGGTCATAGATTTAAACCCCAGTATCGCCATTTGCTCTATATTTTACTCAAGGCATACTGGAATTGTTGACTTGTAATGGAGTAAGTTTTACAGTAAGGTATCAATACTTTTCACACAAGTAGGATTGTCAGGAAGTCTTTACACCACAGGGTGTGGGGAAGTTGGTTCCCATTAGCTGCAGTCCAGACAGAATTACATGGTTTTGAAGTATGGAAAGGAAGCCATGTTGGTTCATTAGGCACAGTGACTGCTTGTACATCGGTGGAAAGATAGCTCAGTGGTTAAGGTGTTGGGCTACTCATCAGAAGGTCAAAGGTTCAAGCCCCAGTGTCAACATTTGCTCTATATTTTACTCAAGTCATACTGGAATTGGTGACTTGTAATGGAGTAAGTTTTACAGTAGGGTATCAATACTTTTCACACAAGTTGTATTGTCAGGAAGTCTTTACACCACAGGGTGTGGGAAAGTTGGTTCCAATTTGACACAGTCCAGAGAGAATACATGGTTTGAAGTATGGAAAGGAACCCATGGTGGGTCATTAAGCACAATGACTGATTGCCCCCAGGTAGAAAGATAGCTTAGTGGTTAAGGTGTTGGGTTAATCTTCCGAAGGTCATTGGTTCAAACCCCAGTATTGTCATTACTCTATATTTTACTCAGGTCATACTGGAAATGTTGACTTGTAATGGAGTAAGTTTTGCAGTAGGGTATCAATAATTTTTACACAAGTAGGATTGTCAGGAATTCTTTACACCACAGGGTGTGGTGAAGTTGGTTCCAATTAGCCGCAGTCCAGACAGAATTACATGGTTTTGAAGTATGGCAAGGAAGCCATGTTGGTTCATTAAGGACAGTGACTGCTTGCTCATGGGTGGAAAGATAGCTCATTGGTTAAGGTGGTAGGTTACTGATCAGAAGGTCAAATGAGTACTTCAATTGAATTACCTGATACTGGCAGACTAATCAAGCCGTGGAAAATTAAGGACAAAAACTGAGATAATAAGTAAAATAATAATAACATAAAAAAGATTATTTAGTTAATATTCACATCACACATCAGAATGTGGGACAAAATGTCGTTTATTGTTTTTGACAATGTCGTGGTTGTTGATGCCAGAAGGGCTGGTTTGGGCATTTCAGAATTATTTTTTGCAATTTTCCCACACAAAAGAATAGCAATCCCCAACCTTTTTTTGCATCACAGACCATTTTCAGACATAAAAATTTTGCCAAGGGAGGATTCTGAAGTTTGTGGTTTGTATGGGATTGTGTGTGTTTTTTGTGTTGTTTGGGTAATGGGGAAATCTGTATATTGTCACATGCAATAACATGCATATTATATTACCATTACACATTATATGATTTAATTATTAATTTAATTACATTTACAATGAAAATGCAGCTCACTATAATGAAGAATCAGTAAGAGCTTAATTTATAGATGCATAGAAAAACATTGTGACTAACAAGTGCAGAAAATTTGTGGTAAGTGGAAAGGGTTATTTTGTTTTTTTAAATAAAGCAGACTGCAGAATAAGTCAATCAAATGAAAATAAAATGAAAAATGTTAAGTTTTTAATCTTGCCATCTGGTACCAAATGAGTCACGGCCTGGTACCGGTCCGTGGCCCGGTGTTTGGGGTACCCTGTGTTGAATGAAATGACTTGCTGATCAAAAAGTTCACAGCACAATAACTAAACTGGTTAAATCTAACAGGATTGCTATGATAACTCAATTAATTACTCTTTGCAGCTGTGGTGAGCAGAAAAGTATCTCAGAATGCTTAGGGGAAAAGCATTTTGGAACACACTGAACACAGGAAGCTAAAGCAAAATTTGGAATACGCTCACCAAAAGTGGACAGATGCATAGTGTAAAAAAGATAAAATGGTGATTTTCATTACAATTAACTCACTCATTATGTCCACCATAACTACAGAGGACCATTCTTGACTGGTTTAGTCTTACAGAAATGGTCATTGAACATCCTTAAAAACATTCTTCTCTCTGTAATAGTAATGCAATTGTTTAAAACTGAAAAACCAGCAACCAAATTTGTACAAAATTAAAAGTATGAATTATAATATGTTTGACAGTTGCTTGAAAATGAAAAACGAAAAGATGAAAAGAACCAAAATAACACTATATACTGTAAGTTAGGTGGGTGTTCATAGAGCAGCATCACACTTGAATTAGTCTTGGGCCAGGTGTGATCATTTATCAAAACCCTGGTATGGAATTGTGGCAAGAACAAGCAAACACAGTAATGTCCACAGGCCCCAATTACTCGACTCTTTTCTTACATATGGAAAAGTAAAATCATTTTGAATGAGAAGTGTTAAAAAAGAGATGTTTGCCTCAACTTGTATATTTTACGCAGAATTATTAAACACAATTAACAATATGTACATTCATTGGTCGGGCTTATGCTTGATTGTGATATCCTGATATAATTAAAATAAATTAAAACAAAAAATTAAATGAGTGCTTATGATACACAAAAAATAACAATAATGAATCTATAACATTGACAAGTTAGTGGGCAAAAGCTGTAGAAAAATAACTAACCCTCCATTCAGACATCTCCGTAAAGAGTAAGAGGCTCCTCCTCCACAGGTGCGAGAGCAATCGCTCCATGTTCCCCAAGCGTCCCATCCATTGTCCCTCTCCTCATCAGAGCGTGTGGTCCTTGATGTCTGAAACACATATACCCACACACACACACACAAACACACACACAAACACACATAAACACCATTTCACTCCAAAATCTAGAGACATGATTGTATATCAAAAGCCAAATAATCCCACATGGCTTCTTTCCTATCAGTAAAGACCAGTAAAAAAAAAAGCAAAAATAAAGAATTACAAAAAGAAAATAAAAATAGGAGGCACTGGACCGAAAGAAGGCCAAGTTCAATTTGCAGTTGCCTCCAAGTGAACACGACTACATATGCATCTGCAGCATGACCTCATCGTATGCAGCGTTTATAAACTCAATGAGCTTTGTATCTAAAGAAAAGATCTCGAGCACCCTAGACACACACATGGATTTCCTGTACTGAGCACACAAAGGAAACTGGATTGTGGGGGTGTGTGAGGTCATAGAGAAGTCTCACAGACACATTTCACTCAGTAGGAGGAAAAAAGAAAGTGTATTTTACATGTTACACCCTCTCTTGTGCCCCCTGACCCAAGCTACAAGAGCAGCTTTCACTGAGATTTAGTAAAACTTTAGTAAAACTTCTCTGCCAGTAAAACTGGCAGAGAAATACAACATATGGTACAACATATGGTATCAGTAGCAAAAGACATTGTATTTCAGTCTCTCAGATCTAAACTGCATCAGATCAATTCTCCTTTTTTCAAAGAATATAGTAATTCCTTATATCTGAAATTCCTGTCTGTGAGGCTGATGGCTAAAATTGCTGCTGGTTAACAATGAAACAGTATGAAATAACCTCTGGACAGTGACCTCAGTAGCCACTAGTCTGTTATTCTTATGAGCCAGAGTTTCTAGCAAAAGTGCAGAGAAACTTTCCATCATTAGACTCATGAGAACTGAACTGATATATTAAATTGTACTTTAGATGCTTTGTGGTATAGGCTGCTGCAGTCCTTGCTGCATCCCACTTTAATACTTTACTTGATTGGACTGTGACATGTCTTGTGGTTTTATAACAATAAGAAAAAAAAAACAACAAGAAAAAAAAAAACGGTAAAATTACCGTAAAAGAAGGTTTGTTGCTTGAAAGCAAGACTTTGCCATAAGGGGTTAAAGTCACTGCTAGAAACCAGATTCTTTACAAATTTTCACATTTTGTACAGACAGGTGCCTCAGGGCAATCTAAAAACCTGGCCTAAAAACCTTTCCAGGAAGCATTGGCAGCATTAACAACCCCAGTGTGGTTAATGCAGACAGATTTGGTTGGTAAAAAATAATGTCCCTGTCCATGGTAACAACCCAAGTAGATTTCTTACCTCTGATGTAATGATTTCCATACTTTCTAACTCCATCATAAGCAGTATATCCAAAAAAAATCGAATGAAGAGATTTTAAAGCATCGTGAGCACACAGGGGCCAGGTGAGTATGTCCTGGACCAGAAAACTGACCAGATGGATGAAATTTGGCTCTGTGGTACAGTATGAGATCAACAAGCAATCCTACATTTCCATAGAGGAATAAGGGATGAGAAAAAGATTATGGGAAAAAAAAGAGAAATTAGTGAAAAGACAATGCATTCTGCTTTCTGTACTGGGACTCTCCACAAAGATTTATCCATCTCTGCTGTTTTAACTTGTGACATATTTATCCAAAGCAAAAAAACTAAGACAGAATTACAATGCATGCAATTATGGGGAAGGGTTTTTGCCCAAAAGCCAAATTCCAGCTTTTGTGGGATTTTCCTGGTGTTACCACTAACTGGCTAATGCCTCCAAAACCACGGCCTTGAACATAAGCTTAGCTTTTTCACTGTGTTACTTAACAAATCCAAATTCCATATGTTGTTATTTCATTTACTCCATTTACTCATGTAGACAACTCTAAAGCTGTCTAAACTTTCTTTCTCTTCGTGGGGAAATAAATACAGTATTTTGGGACAAATAACATAATCAAACAAAGCATAGATATTTCAGATAGACCTGTTTAAACTGATCTTTTGCCTCTAGATCACTGAGGGTGAATGGCTTTAAAGAGCAGGATCAAGTAAATGAATTTACAATGCCTCTAACCTTACCACTTACACTTCAACCCCATCAAACGGCTTGTAAAAATATTGAATGTTTTAGCACAATCTATGCTTACATGAACCTACTTTCATTTGCCACCATTGCCACGGCAAATGCACCTTGGCAATGTATCATTTACCAGTGTCTATTATCTTTCATTCATCCTTTTCATTTGCTCCCGCTTATCCGTAATTCGGGTCGCGGGGGCAGCAGTCTAAGCAGGCCCCCGCCTTCGACTGCTGCCCAATCCTCACAGCACTGTCCCTTGGGGGTCCCTCCTGCAGGTGGTGAGCCCACGGGAAGGCGGCCCCACGTCACGGACCTTGATATTTTCCTCGTAAGGGACCCCCGGAGCATAGAGGGTTAAGGGCCTTGCTCAAGGGCCCAAGAGTGGCAGCTTGGCGATACCGGGGCTTGAACCCCAGACCTTCCGATCGGCAACCCAGCGCCTTAACCGCTGGAGCCACCACTCCCCCTTTCATTTCATTCCAAATGATAAGTCTATTATCTTATCATTTGGAAATTAGCTATCAAGATACATTCTGAAATAGTATACAAATACAACCTATATTTTGTGACCTCTACATTTATTACTGAAAAGCGACAGTAGATACATGTATTTGGCTGTAGCATTGTGTTTGATATCCAGCAGTATACATGTGTTAGCCGTGTGTGTGTCCTGATTCCAGTAGTTGGACAGCCATGTTGGAAATTCAATAGCTTGTTCTACAGCAGCTAAGATTAAAGAGTCTATCAACAGCTGCCAATGAAAACATACAGTTCCACAAGACATGGGTTCAAACCATTGAACAGCTTCTAAGTTTAAGCATTTTTTTGCTCCCCTAACATTTTTTAGTTACACACACACACGCACACACACACACACACACACACACACACACACACACACACACACACACACACACACACACACACAATTATGCTATTGTGTGTGTGGGTGGATGGGTGGATGTGTATGGAATATAAACTGGAGAATCAAACTGTATTGAACATCTTAACTTAAAACCTTTTCAAACTGCTTAATAGCAAACAATGGCAAATGTACATTTAAAGCATTTGGCAGACACCTTTATCCACATTCATTTCATTCATACAACTGAGCAGTTTCAGGGTTAAGGGTCTTGCTCTGGGGGCTAGGAGTAGCAGCTTGGTGTGGCTGGGATTTGGACTTATGACCTTCGTATCCGAAGTTCATAGTGCAGTAATGGTAGAAAGCAATCTTTCTCTACACCCTTGTGAACCCAAGCTTGGTTATGTTTATAATGTATGCTGGGAGATGACAACTAGTTCCATAAGGCAGTTTTAATTCATCATCATTAACTCACAAATCTTTTACATTGTGCATTTACAGTATCCTGCCATGTGCTTCTGGACCCAAAATATTAAGCCAATATAATCAAGGATTTGATCGCACTGTTTACAGCCTCGTTTGGGTCAGTTACATGTTTAAAATAGGGTTCTTTGTTTTAGATAGAGTTTATTTTTTTATTTAAATCCCAGTCCATCCATCTACAGGTGGGGAGAATTAAGAGAAGGTAATTAAGCTCTGTTGTTATTGAGATCTCTGATTGCAGTTCAGCTAGAGGCAGTTCTCAGTCAAGGTCCATTAATTATTATATAGTGACATCTACAAAGACTACAATCATGACTGATCTGTTAGTCTATAATATAAGACCAGCCAACATATGAAAAGAAAAAACTTGTAAATGGTCTATCTCTCTTCTCATCGTGTATTAATATCCGAGGAAAGGCCTTAGTGCGAATCAGTGCATAGTTACACTGATAAAATTCTTCCTGTAAAACTTTCTATCCTGATAGAATGGCTCTGTCTCAATCCACAGGGCGAACTGAATGGCTTGATGAGGCTTATATTATAACCTTTATAGCTGCTATAACGTAACAGAGTTAAAGACAATTTGAGAATATCACTATTCTACGGGATAGTGCCTTATCATCATCAATATCATCACCAGCAGCAGCAAAAGAAGCATACAAAAACATCTACAGGAATATTTTTGAAAGAATGTCACTAATCCTTCCAGTATGGTATAAAAGACTTGTAGCATCCAGTCCAAAGCACACTAAAGCAGGTTCCAAAAACCTTACTAAATCACTATGTTGTATTTTTCCCTTCAATTTGTCCATCATCTTTATGTGATGTGGGGATTCTCTATTTGGAGAAACAAAAAAAATGTACATTAAAAAGAAACTTACTTTTATAATTATTTATTGATTCTAAGGTTAAATATAAAATAGTAAAATTGAGTAAAAAAAAAGTCAGTGGTCTAAAATGTCTAGTTTATTCACATTTACTTTTCAAAGGTTTCCCAGAGAGTGTTCAAAGGTTTTTAAGCTTAAGGCTGTTAATGTTTATAAAACTGTCTGAAAAATTCATTTGGCATTACACTAAACAAAATATATTTATGTGTTTGTATTTTCACATGCTTGTGTGAATGTATTGAGCTATAAAACTCAGGGGCTCAAGAACACATGGCTTGCACAGCTGAGAAGGTTTGTTTCTGCTTGAAATGTTTCTAAATAAACTTGATGTAATTCATGAGCCTTGACCTTTAATCTGCTGCATGAATATAGGTGTCCTAGGGGTTCATTTAATGTAATTCTACTCTAAGTGTAAATTAAGATCTAATTGGCAGTTAAGATTGAAAGTCTATCCATTGTTGCTGAAAATGTATTTATAGCACTGTCTGTAGTTGTGCCACTTTAAATATTGAGAACATTGAGATAATGTAATGTGTTTACTAGGGACGTTTTGCTGAATTGACATTTCTAGATACGCATACTTCTGATTCATTTATCGGCCTCGGTTTGAAAACATGCTTACCTCATGGGAATGTCTCAATGTCTGAGTGGAGATTTCAATTATTTATCCACACAAATGAATTGTTCTATTAAAAATGCAGGTAGTCCCTGACTTGCGATAGAGATGCATTCCGTGGCCTAACCTACCCAGGAGTCTTTACAGTACTGTGATGTACACTACACATTATGTAATGTAATGCAATGTAAACTATACAGCATATACGTATGTGCCAGCGGGCACGTGGACGAGGACAGGTTCGCAAGTGGAGGGCTGCGTATACGCTGCTGAGTTTTCCTGCTGCGAATTTTTTATTTATTTTGTATTAAATATTGAATATCATTATACTAAGATCAAAATAATCATAAGTACCCAGGGGACCATCTGTATTCTGAAAAACCCAAATTAAAAATCTACGACTAAAAACAAGCCAACACTCGTAAAAGAATTTCATTTGTAAAACGTCAGTCCACTTCTTGAAATGAGAATTTCAAAGACATAACCTAAAGATTCCTTGATAGCTAATCACCATAAATATTCTGACTTTTTGGCAAATCATGAAAATCCCAAAGTGAACCATTTTTTAACACGGAAAAAAAACATGTTTGAGGGAAAGCAGTCTTATAATTATTTTAACACGACGCCCAACACCACAAAGCAATGAGACTTCTGAAATCTGCAACCACTAATAACAGGAGTCGTCTGGCACCTTCACTCCTACTGAGAATTTTCTATAAAGGTGTGAGCCACACAAACTGACTGCTTGTGAGGTACAACCAAGTGAACAGGGTAGCCAGAAATGCCTGAGAGAAGAAACAGAAAGAGTAAAAAAAGTGAAAGAGAAACAGAGAAACAGAGAGCGAGAAAGCGCTACAGATGTATGACTCACAAAAACCCACAACCCTCAGGAGTACCCATTAAATAACCCTCAGGAAAATGCAGTGAAAATCTAACAAAAAAAAGAGAGAAGAAGAAGCAAGAGAGATGGATGGGGAGAGAAAATGTATATGAGAAAGTCAGAATTCACAAAAGCACAAAAACTCTAACAAAAGTTCCACAAATACAAAACAATGTTTGATTGTTGCATGTTCTAAATGAGTTGCTAAAATTATTTGTCTTCATTTATGGATGGCTTGAATTACTTTCTTTCTACATTATGGATGTCTTGAAGTCGTTAAAATTAAATGACAGACTTTGCAGGAAATGTAATAAACCTTCTTATCAATCAAAGCATAATCTCTATAAAAACTCGAACCAATGATAGAAGTCGATCGAGTAAACTTCAAGTTACTGTCTCTCCTAATGCATACACTCAAGAGCTCTTTAAGGATACATTTTTCCAAACTAAATGGCTTTTCATGAATACTACATTCCCTAGTGTAAATGCTTCTCTGAAGGATTTACAAATACATTAGTTTGTATCGTGCTTGATAAATGAGGCTCATGGAGAGAAAAGAAACTGAATAGAGCAATTAACCAGGGTTTAACCCCCCCCTCCCCCCAATAAAAATAAAATAAAATAATAAAAATTACAAATAAATGGTTCCTCGCTCACATTCCTTTCAATTTGGCAGCAACATTTGACTGTAATTGAAGTGAACACTTTATAAATTTCTGCTATAACTTGGAAATATTTTTAACAGAATACAGACTTGGGCAAATGTTTATAAACACCTGACTATAAGATTAGTATATGCTTTTTAAACATCCTATTCCACATTTAGTCCCTATTTACTGTTACAATAAACTTCACTCTACTGGGAAGATGTTGCGCTAAATGTTTGGAGGGTGTTTGTGGAAACTTGTGCTCATTCAGCTACAAGGGCTTTAGTGAAATCAGGTACTAATGTAGGATGAGGACGTGCAGTCAGTGTTCCAATTCATCTCAAACGCATTGAATAGGTTGAGTTCTATAGCAGACCACTCAAGGGCTTTTAATACAACTCGTACACCATATCTTCATGGAACTGTTTTTGTGCACAGGGGTATTGTTATGCTAGAACAGGTTTGACAATGCCTAGTTTTTGGGACACACTTTTGTTTATATGCAACAACTTTTATTTTGACCAAATAAAATAAATTGATGTACAGATGCTGGTAAAAAAAAAAAACAACAGTTAACTAATATTTCGTTAAAGTACATTCGGCTTTTAAACAAACCTTGTGAATTAAATGTGTCTAAACATTTAGAACATCCTGATTTGGCAATTTCATTTGACTCTTTTTAGAAAAAAGATTCCAGATTTATCAAACTGCAAGGGGATCTTCTGTATAAACCCCTCTTCAAGATATTCCCCTGGGTCCTTTTAAAATGTACAAGTTTTCTGTTATTTGTTGCCTTGTGCTTTGGGTTGTTTTTATGCTAGAAGGTACATTTTTTTCCTCAGCTGTCTAAGAGACCCAGTTCCAGATAATGAGATGCAGCCCCAGCATGCTTTACATAGTGTATGCTGCTCTTTGGATGATACACTTCCAAACATATCTTTACGAATTACACTCAAAAAGTTCTAGCTTGGTCTCTTTAGGTCATACCACATTTTGCCACATGGTTTGGAATGATTGGTTTTGGATGTTTTCATGTGACAGGGAGTTTATTTGTCATCTAGCCACCCCACCCCATAACCAAGTGACTGTTGGCAGGGAGTGACCAGTATATACCATAGTGACAATATATTTCTATTTGGCTACCTCCTTAAAAGTTTCCTTCTTGTATTTTTGTCCATGTTAGAGGGACATCCTGCTCTTGGAAACGTCACTATGCTGCCTCATTTTTTCCCAATACATTTGTTCTTCTTCACTGACCCATAAATTTTAACAGTGAGATCATGTGCATCTTATGTAAGCTCATTGCAAACTAATACACTTACAGTGCCTTGCGAAAGTATTCGGCCCCCTTGAACTTTGTGACCTTTTGCCACATTTCAGGCTTCAAACATAAAGATATGAAACTGTAATTTTTTGTGAAGAATCAACAACAAGTGGGACACAATCATGAAGTGGAACGAAATTTATTGGATATTTCAAACTTTTTTAACAAATAAAAAACTGAAAAATTGGGCGTGCAAAATTATTCAGCCCCTTTACTTTCAGTGCAGCAAACTCTCTCCAGAAGTTCAGTGAGGATCTCTGAATGATCCAATGTTGACCTAAATGACTAATGATGATAAATAGAATCCACCTGTGTGTAATCAAGTCTCCGTATAAATGCACCTGCACTGTGATAGTCTCAGAGGTCAGTTTAAAGCGCAGAGAGCATCATGAAGAACAAGGAACACACCAGGCAGGTCCGAGATACTGTTGTGGAGAAGTTTAAAGCCGGATTTGGATACAAAAAGATTTCCCAAGCTTTAAACATCCCAAGGAGCACTGTGCAAGCGATAATATTGAAATGGAAGGAGTATCAGACCACTGCAAATCTACCAAGACCTGGCCGTCCCTCTAAACTTTCAGCTTATACAAGGAGAAGACTGATTAGAGATGCAGCCAAGAGGCTCATGATCACTCTGGATGAACTGCAGAGATCTACAGCTGAGGTGGGAGACTCTGTCCATAGGACAACAATCAGTCGTATACTGCACAAATCTGGCCTTTATGGAAGAGTGGCAAGAAGAAAGCCATTTCTTAAAGATATTCATAAAAAGTGTTGTTTAAAGTTTGCCACAAGCCACCTGGGAGACACACCAAACATGTGGAAGAAGGTGCTCTGGTAAGATGAAATCAAAATCGAACTTTTTGGCAACAATGCAAAACGTTATGTTTGGCGTAAAAGCAACACAGCTCATCACCCTGAACACACCATCCCCACTGTCAAACATGGTGGTGGCAGCATCATGGTTTGGGCCTGCTTTTCTTAAGCAGGGACAGGGAAGATGGTTAAAATTGATGGGAAGATGGATGGAGCCAAATACAGGACCATTCTGAAAGAAAACCTGATGGAGTCTGCAAAAGACCTGAGACTGGGACGGAGATTTGTCTTCCAACACGACAATGATCCAAAACATAAAGCAAAATCTACAATGGAATGGTTCACAAATAAACATATCCAGGTGTTAGAATGGCCAAGTCAAAGTCCAGACCTGAATCCAATCGAGAATCTGTGGAAAGAACTGAAAACTGCTTTTTACAAATGCTCTCCATCCAACCTCACTGAGCTGGAGCTGTTTTGCAAGGAGGAATGGGCAAAAATTTCAGTCTCTCGATGTGCAAAACTGATAGAGACATACCCCAAGTGACTTACAGCTGTAATCGCAGCAAAAGGTGGCGCTACAAAGTATTAACTTAAGGGGGCTGAATAATTTTGCACGCCCAATTTTTCAGTTTTTTATTTGTTAAAAAAGTTTGAAAATACAATACATTTCGTTCCACTTCATGATTGTGTCCCATTTGTTGATGATTCTTCACAAAAAATTACAGTTTTATATCTTAATATTTGAAGCCTAAAATGTGGCAAAAGGTCGCAAAGTTCAAGGGGGCAGAATACTTTCGCAAGGCACTGTATATTTAATTTTCTTGGATCAGCTTAAAGCTGCAAAAACATCTGACATAATTAATTATGAATGGTAAGGTGGGTCGATTTTTTATATAACCCCCTTAGTACACATTCCCATAAAAACACACAACAACGTTACGAACAGACAGGCACAACAGTAGCCAGTTATGGCACTGACACCCATGAAGTTGCAAAAACATATTCGGTGGCTATCCCAGGTGCAGGTTTCTCCAATGGGAGTTGACCTTCGCTCACTCTCCCACAGACCACCAGCGGAAATCCATCATCAATCACATCTCCCCCAGAACCAGATGTGTGTGTGTGGGTGGGTGGTAGCAAGATCAACAGGTCTGTGTGAGTCTTGTCAAAATGTGGACCTAAAGCTTTTGGGAATTAAAAACACTAACATCTGGATTGGCGAGAAGAGAAGAGAAGAGAAGAGAAGAGAAGAGAAGAGAAGAGAAGAGAAGAGAAGAGAAGAGAAGAGAAGAGAAGAGAAGAGAGAAAAAGGAAAGGAAAGGAGGAAAAGAATTGAGAGACAATTAAATATAAATCACAAAAAAGAGAAGGAATAATGAACCCATTTGTCTCAGTCTTTAATGTTATTGTCTGAAACAATGTATTATTTATGCATGTGCAATAAGGATTTAATATTTAGATGAAAGTATTCATATCTTAACATATCAATATTTGGATACTAGAGGTCACAATTAAAACCTCAAACGTAATTACATACTCGAGTGCTATTTATGAGTTAAGCATATGAGGTGGACAACATACGGCATCAGTTCCAGCAGCATTAGCAGCAGCACTGCAGTCTGACAGATACATGTAAACATAATAGTTCAGACACAATCCCACTTAAGGCCAAAAATGATGACATTTACATTTACTTTTACATTTATTCATTTGGCGGATGCTTTTCTCTAAATGACTGTATAGGACTGTATTAGACTGTAAAAAGGACATTGCTCATAATCACACATTCTGGTGTTTATGATATTTCTCACTCTCCAGAGTTTGTAATTTTTTATGATTTATAATTACACTCTTAGTGACACCCAAATGTGGTTGGGTTCCCCTTTTGAGTCTGGTTTCTCTCAAGCTTCTGTACCTCATACCATATCATTTTTATTTTCCTCGCCACAGTCATATTAAAATTTTTATTCTATTATTCTTACATTCTTTAAAGTTGCTTTGAGACATTGTTGTGAAAAGCTCTATAAAAATAAACTTGAATTGAATTAATTATTGTCCAAAGCAACTAACAGTTGAGGAATACAACAATTAATAACACAATTTATTTGTGCAGAATTTTTGCATTATTTTAGTAGTATCTCAAATCAAAAGATTACAATAAAAGTGTGATAAGATCATAAAACCCACATTACAGTCTCTTCATCTTTTTGCTTTGTTATTGTCATCACCAGACTTCAATGCTTTGATGAGAAAGAAAAAAATAGCTATTTAATTCTTTAGTGTGCTTTTGCCATTCTTTAGGTTCAGCACAGTATTAAACTGTGTCTTCTACATTAAATTAAACTTTAAAGTAATGACTTTTAAAGTAATTACTACAGTATTAATTAATACAGTACTACTATTACTAGTGTTAGCAAAATCTTAGACATAATAATTAAGACTATTTCAGAAATATACATTATACAATTATAAAATATATACAAATATACATTATAACCTATTCAGATGGTGGTGAAAATAAAAAGGGGATGGGTGACCTAGCTTTCACGCTAGATAGTGTTATAAAGTAGTTATGGGTCGTTCATGAACGATTCATTCATTTTGAATGAGACTTCAATGTGACTCAGGAGAATGAGTAGTCTCAAAGAGTGATTCGTTCCTTTTCTACTGGACGTGCATGAGCAAAGCATCACAAATCTCAGTAGGTTATGTACAGAAAATAGAAATGAGCAGTTCACCTTTTGACTCTTCTGGTTAGAATTTGTTCATTCATCTATGGGAGTTTTTCCTTGCCACAGTAGCCACGGCTGCTCATCAGGGATAAATACACACCATTCACCTTGACTGTTGATTTCTGTAAAGCTGCTTTGAGACAATGTCTGTTGTGAAAAGCGCTATAGAAATGAACTTGACTTGACTTGACTTGTCACATGTATTCCATAGATGCTATTCAGTGCATTACAAAGGAAACAGAATTGAGAATTTCATGAGTCTCATGTCTCATGAGTCCGCTGGTCCGAGTCATTCGTTATTTTGTCACATGACTCCTTTAGATGCTATGCACTTATATATACAGTACATATAAATGATTCTAACTATAGACAAAGTTTGAGTGTGTAGACGTATCTGCTTATTGAAAATGTAATATGTTATTTAATTTCTGAACAAAATTCAAAGGACCAAATCACTAAAATTATCCAGTCTTTCCATCACTATTATAAATTAATTGTAGGTTTACTGGTATCAGTAGAGCCAAATGAGGAAATTTAGCCATATTCTTGGTGATTGTATGCTTTTTTCAAAATTTCCTCGCTTTTTGAGTTCCTCTCCCACTTTCTCTTTTTGAGTTGTTTTTTTTGGTCATATGAGGTCTCATCTGGCTGTGTATAATTACCAATTTTCATTGTCAGATTGCAGTCAGACAGCAGTTCTGAGTCTTATGTCGCTAATTTACCATAACTCCATGCCTCAAGTCATCCTCATCTGCTATTTCCTTTGTTTATTAGTTCCTGTCCTCAGTCATGTTTTCATTGATTTGATCTGTCTGCTTTCTCAGTGATAATCATAATTCCTGTGTTTATCTGTTTAAAAACCTGCCATAAAATATGACCTCAATCTAAGGACAAACCCAATAGACACTGATGCAGTCTGATGTTATATCTATTGTTAGAAACATAAGAATCTTTATATACATATTTACTGTACATGCAAATTCTATATGGTTTAGCACAAAATGTGATCCTAATAAAAAAAAAAAACACACACAATTTTGTAATTTACAATTACAATAACAATTTCCAAATATCTGAAATATCTGAAAAAATAAGCCTGCTGCTTCTTTTCATGCTAATTTTTTAGCAGCCATCCCTTGCAACATCAGCCAAAAAAATAGTTTTTTTTTCTATCAACCTGTGACAAACAGACAAACTTAATTAACTCATCAGCATAGAGATCAAGGCTGGTGTCTGGTCAGGTTGTATGAGGTTCACATTTTGTCCAAGAACAATTATCCCACTGTCTTCAGTGGCCATGCCAAGTGAACAAATTAAAGCCAAATGTTTCAGAGTGTCATAACTCACATAACACTTCATCACTTAGTGTGAATGGTATGGCTCGTTCAATTCAAACCTATGGAGAGGTTGATAAAGTAGCCTAAGTGATGACAACTGTCAAAAATGAACAGCATTCAGCAATTTTCTATACACCATAATTCAATTTTCAAATCAAATATTTGACTTTATCTTTTCTTTGCTTTTATTTTTTTAAATGATTTCATATAAATATTTTAAATAAATGCAAACAAATGGTCATTCTTTAAAAAGATTAGATTTTTCCCAATTTCCAAGAACTCTGCCGCTGTGATTAATCACATCTTCTGTAAATTAGTACATATACAAGTATATACAAGTATATACAAGTATATATATATATATATATATATATATATATATATATATATATATATATATATATATATATATATATATATATATATATATATATATATATAGTATATATATATTTATATATATTTATATATTTAAGAATGATGATATACAGAAGTTCTATTTTATACATCAGAATTAATGGCAAATGTTCAAAAATACTGAAATACCTGTTACCTTTCATTTTTTAATACTTGATTATAATAAAAAAACAAAAGCCTTGTTTTATATTATTATTATCAGTATTATTACTATTATTATTCTTGCTGCTGTCATATAAATAATTTATAATGTTATGATCTGTGATGATGCAAATAATCTGAGCCTTACACCCGTAGTATTTCATACCTAATAAATGGAATTCAATTACCAGGATTAATCTTAGCCTTCTTTGTAGATACAGTGCCTGCCAAAGCTTTTGGAAACACCTAGTCTTTTATCATTTTTCAGACCCCTGCATATTTCATAGTTCAAGGGCAAAAAGACTTGAACAGTAAATGACTGTAAGTAAGTTCTGTAGACAGAAGTTTAAATTTGACATTTTTGTCTCAAACAAATGAATTTATGTAAGATGGAGAACATGAGAGAAGATGTTAACAGAAACCTCACTCCCACAGTCAAACATGGAAGTGAAAGCTTAATGGTTTGGGATTGTTTTGGAGCAGGGAAGGTTGTAGACTTATTCCAGGTGAAAAGAAAACTAGACCAGCCCAGCTACCACCCCATAGTTTACTATCATACAGTTCCATCTGAACTGCACCTAAATGGAATAAATTTCATCATAAAACAAGACAGTGACCCTAAGCATACGTCCAAGCTCTGTAAGCATTATTTAGAAAGCAAACACTTGGCTCGAGTGTTACCTATTTTGAAATGTCCTGCCTAGTCCTGCCTAGTCACCTCACCTAAATCCTACTGAAGTGCTCTGGGAGTGCAAGATCAGAAAGAAATAACCCATTAGCAAAGGACACCTTTGGCAAGTTTTCCAAAAGGCATAGCAAAGTATTACAGCTGAATGTCTGGAAAAATGAACTGTCCGGATGCCAAGAGTGTGTAAAGCTGTTATTTATGGGATTCAAATAGATTTTTTTATATGAAATGAAAGGGTAGCATTTGTACATTTTGTTGCATATAAACAAAAGCAGCATGCATTTGATAAAAAAAAATAAATAAATAGGTAATTCCAAACTTGAGAGACACTGTATAGATAATCTTTTTGCAGATTTTGGCTTGTGCTTTGCCCCTGACTAGAAAAGAAATATATCTTTAAACAGTAGATTGGGAAGTCATTGAGAAGTTGATTGGGAAGTCAGGCTTGGCATTCCACTCAGGATTCGTTCTAGTAGGCCAGGTTTGCAGCAGCCTTCAGCAAAGCATTTACACCTCAGTCCTCCACCAGCACCTTACACTGCACTGCTAAGAATGAAGCTCGACGTTCTATAATGTCTTTGTGTGAATGGGAAAGCAAGACCAAATAATCCTTTTGAAACCTGACCTTATCTTTTGCTGACGGAAAAGAACAATATAGCAAACTGATGACAGACTATTTCACTCATATGAGACACTGATGATGGTGAATGACAATAGCATAATGTATAATATGTATATACTGTGTGTATATATATATATATATATATATATATATATATATATATATATATATATATAAATATATATATATACAGTGAGGAAAATAAGTATTTGAACACCCTGCTATTTTGCAAGTTCTCCCACTTACAAATCATGGAGAGGTCTGAAATTGTCATCGTAGGTGCATGTCCACTGTGAGAGACATAATCTAAAAAAAAAAATCCAGAAATCACAATATATGATTTTTAAACAATTTATTTGTATGATACAGCTGCAAATAAGTATTTGAACACCTGTCTATCAGCTAGAATTCTGACTCTCAAAGACCTGTTAGTCTGCCTTTAAAATGTCCACCTCCACTATATTTATTATCCTAAATTAGATGCACCCGTTTAAGGTCGTTAGCTGCATAAAGACACCTGTCCACCCCATACAATCAGTAAGAATCCAACTACTAACATGGCCAAGACCAAAGAGCTGTCCAAAGACACTAGAGACAAAATTGTACACCTCCACAAGGCTGGAAAGGGCTACGGGGAAATTGCCAAGCAACTTGGTGAAAAAAGGTCCACTGTTGGAGCAATCTTTAGAAAATGGAAGAAGCTAAACATGACTGTCAATCTCCCTCGGACTGGGGCTCCATGCAAGATCTCAGCTCGTGGGGTCTCAATGATCCTAAGGAAGGTGAGAAATCAGCCCAGAACTACACGGGAGGAGCTGGTCAATGACCTGAAAAGAGCTGGGACCACCGTTTCCAAGGTTACTGTTGGTAATA